>NW_027258641.1:0-62089 GCF_045791955.1 Oncorhynchus clarkii lewisi | reverse complement strand
AAATCGGAAAAAAAATCGGAAAAAAATCGGAAAAAAATCGGAAAAAAATCGGAAAAAAATCGGAAAAAAATCGGAAAAAAATCGGAAAAAAATCGGAAAAAAATCGGAAAAAAATCGGAAAAAAATCGGAAAAAAATCGGAAAAAAATCGGAAAAAAATCGGAAAAAAATCGGAAAAAAATCGGAAAAAAATCGGAAAAAAATCGGAAAAAAATCGGAAAAAAATCGGAAAAAAATCGGAAAAAAATCGGAAAAAAATCGGAAAAAAATCGGAAAAAAAAAAAAAATCGGAAAAAAATCGGAAAAAAATCGGAAAAAAATCGGAAAAAAATCGGAAAAAAATCGGAAAAAAATCGGAAAAAAATCGGAAAAAAATCGGAAAAAAATCGGAAAAAAATCGGAAAAAATCGGAAAAAATCGGAAAAAATCGGAAAAAAATCGGAAAAAAATCGGAAAAAAATCGGAAAAAATCGGAAAAAAATCGGAAAAAAATCGGAAAAAAATCGGAAAAAAATCGGAAAAAAAAAAAAATCGGAAAAAAATCGGAAAAAAATCGGAAAAAAATCGGAAAAAAATCGGAAAAAAATCGGAAAAAAATCGGAAAAAAATCGGAAAAAAAAAAAATCGGAAAAAAATCGGAAAAAAATCGGAAAAAAATCGGAAAAAAATCGGAAAAAAAAAAAAATCGGAAAAAAATCGGAAAAAAATCGGAAAAAAATCGGAAAAAAATCGGAAAAAAATCGGAAAAAAATCGGAAAAAAATCGGAAAAAAATCGGAAAAAAAAAAAATCGGAAAAAAATCGGAAAAAAATCGGAAAAAAATCGGAAAAAAATCGGAAAAAAATCGGAAAAAAATCGGAAAAAAATCGGAAAAAAATCGGAAAAAAAAAAAAATCGGAAAAAAATCGGAAAAAAATCGGAAAAAAAAAAAATCGGAAAAAAATCGGAAAAAAATCGGAAAAAAATCGGAAAAAAATCGGAAAAAAATCGGAAAAAAATCGGAAAAAAATCGGAAAAAAATCGGAAAAAAATCGGAAAAAAATCGGAAAAAAATCGGAAAAAAATCGGAAAAAAATCGGAAAAAAATCGGAAAAAAATCGGAAAAAAATCGGAAAAAAATCGGAAAAAAATCGGAAAAAAATCGGAAAAAAATCGGAAAAAAAAAAATCGGAAAAAAATCGGAAAAAAATCGGAAAAAAATCGGAAAAAAATCGGAAAAAAATCGGAAAAAAATCGGAAAAAAATCGGAAAAAAATCGGAAAAAAATCGGAAAAAAATCGGAAAAAAATCGGAAAAAAATCGGAAAAAAATCGGAAAAAAATCGGAAAAAAAAAAATCGGAAAAAAATCGGAAAAAAATCGGAAAAAAATCGGAAAAAAATCGGAAAAAAAAAAAATCGGAAAAAAAAAAAAAAAAAATCGGAAAAAAATCGGAAAAAAAAAATCGGAAAAAAATCGGAAAAAAAAAAAAATCGGAAAAAAATCGGAAAAAAATCGGAAAAAAATCGGAAAAAAATCGGAAAAAAATCGGAAAAAAATCGGAAAAAAATCGGAAAAAAATCGGAAAAAAATCGGAAAAAAATCGGAAAAAAATCGGAAAAAAATCGGAAAAAAATCGGAAAAAAATCGGAAAAAAATCGGAAAAAAATCGGAAAAAAAAAAAAATCGGAAAAAAATCGGAAAAAAATCGGAAAAAAATCGGAAAAAAATCGGAAAAAAATCGGAAAAAAATCGGAAAAAAATCGGAAAAAAATCGGAAAAAAATCGGAAAAAAATCGGAAAAAAATCGGAAAAAAATCGGAAAAAATCGGAAAAAAATCGGAAAAAAATCGGAAAAAAATCGGAAAAAAATCGGAAAAAAATCGGAAAAAAATCGGAAAAAAATCGGAAAAAAATCGGAAAAAAATCGGAAAAAAATCGGAAAAAAATCGGAAAAAAATCGGAAAAAAATCGGAAAAAAAAATCGGAAAAAAAAAAAAATCGGAAAAAAATCGGAAAAAAAAAAATCGGAAAAAAATCGGAAAAAAATCGGGAAAAAAATCGGAAAAAAATCGGAAAAAAATCGGAAAAAATCGGAAAAAAATCGGAAAAAAAAAATCGGAAAAAAATCGGAAAAAAATCGGAAAAAAATCGGAAAAAAATCGGAAAAAAATCGGAAAAAAATCGGAAAAAAATCGGAAAAAAATCGGAAAAAAATCGGAAAAAAATCGGAAAAAAATCGGAAAAAAATCGGAAAAAAATCGGAAAAAAATCGGAAAAAAATCGGAAAAAAATCGGAAAAAAATCGGAAAAAAATCGGAAAAAAATCGGAAAAAAATCGGAAAAAAAAAAAATCGGAAAAAAATCGGAAAAAAATCGGAAAAAAATCGGAAAAAAATCGGAAAAAAATCGGAAAAAAATCGGAAAAAAATCGGAAAAAAATCGGAAAAAAAAAAAATCGGAAAAAAATCGGAAAAAAATCGGAAAAAAATCGGAAAAAAATCGGAAAAAAATCGGAAAAAAAAAAAAATCGGAAAAAAATCGGAAAAAAATCGGAAAAAAATCGGAAAAAAATCGGAAAAAAAAAAAATCGGAAAAAAAATCGGAAAAAAATCGGAAAAAAAAAAAAATCGGAAAAAAATCGGAAAAAAATCGGAAAAAAATCGGAAAAAAATCGGAAAAAAATCGGAAAAAAATCGGAAAAAAATCGGAAAAAAATCGGAAAAAAATCGGAAAAAAAAAAAAATCGGAAAAAAATCGGAAAAAAATCGGAAAAAAATCGGAAAAAAATCGGAAAAAAATCGGAAAAAAATCGGAAAAAAATCGGAAAAAAAAAAAATCGGAAAAAAAAAAAAATCGGAAAAAAAAAAAATCGGAAAAAAATCGGAAAAAAATCGGAAAAAAATCGGAAAAAAATCGGAAAAAAATCGGAAAAAAATCGGAAAAAAATCGGAAAAAAATCGGAAAAAAATCGGAAAAAAATCGGAAAAAAATCGGAAAAAAATCGGAAAAAAAAAAAAATCGGAAAAAAATCGGAAAAAAATCGGAAAAAAATCGGAAAAAAATCGGAAAAAAAAAAAAATCGGAAAAAAATCGGAAAAAATCGGAAAAAAATCGGAAAAAAATCGGAAAAAAATCGGAAAAAATCGGAAAAAATCGGAAAAAAATCGGGAAAAAATCGGAAAAAAATCGGAAAAAAATCGGAAAAAAATCGGAAAAAAATCGGAAAAAAATCGGAAAAAAATCGGAAAAAAATCGGAAAAAAATCGGAAAAAAATCGGAAAAAAATCGGAAAAAAATCGGAAAAAAATCGGAAAAAAATCGGAAAAAAATCGGAAAAAAATCGGAAAAAAATCGGAAAAAAATCGGAAAAAAATCGGAAAAAAATCGGAAAAAAATCGGAAAAAAATCGGAAAAAAATCGAAAAAAATCGGAAAAAAATCGGAAAAAAATCGGAAAAAAATCGGAAAAAAATCGGAAAAAAATCGGAAAAAAAAAAAAAAATCGGAAAAAAATCGGAAAAAAATCGGAAAAAAATCGGAAAAAAATCGGAAAAAAATCGGAAAAAAATCGGAAAAAAAATCGGAAAAAAATCGGAAAAAAATCGGAAAAAAATCGGAAAAAATCGGAAAAAAAATCGGAAAAAAATCGGAAAAAAATCGGAAAAAAATCGGAAAAAAATCGGAAAAAAATCGGAAAAAAATCGGAAAAAAATCGGAAAAAAATCGGAAAAAAATCGGAAAAAATCGGAAAAAAATCGGAAAAAAATCGGAAAAAAATCGGAAAAAAATCGGAAAAAAATCGGAAAAAAATCGGAAAAAAATCGGAAAAAAATCGGAAAAAAATCGGAAAAAAATCGGAAAAAAATCGGAAAAAAATCGGAAAAAAATCGGAAAAAAATCGGAAAAAAATCGGAAAAAAATCGGAAAAAAATCGGAAAAAAATCGGAAAAAAATCGGAAAAAAATCGGAAAAAAATCGGAAAAAAATCGGAAAAAAATCGGAAAAAAATCGGAAAAAAATCGGAAAAAAATCGGAAAAAAATCGGAAAAAAAAAAAAATCGGAAAAAAATCGGAAAAAAATCGGAAAAAAATCGGAAAAAAATCGGAAAAAAAATCGGAAAAAAATCGGAAAAAAATCGGAAAAAATCGGAAAAAAATCGGAAAAAAATCGGAAAAAAATCGGAAAAAAATCGGAAAAAAATCGGAAAAAAATCGGAAAAAAATCGGAAAAAAATCGGAAAAAAATCGGAAAAAAAAAAATCGGAAAAAAATCGGAAAAAATCGGAAAAAAATCGGAAAAAAATCGGAAAAAAAAATCGGAAAAAAATCGGAAAAAAAAAAATCGGAAAAAAATCGGAAAAAAATCGGAAAAAAATCGGAAAAAAATCGGAAAAAAATCGGAAAAAAATCGGAAAAAAATCGGAAAAAAATCGGAAAAAAAAAAAATCGGAAAAAAATCGGAAAAAAATCGGAAAAAAATCGGAAAAAAATCGGAAAAAAATCGGAAAAAAATCGGAAAAAAATCGGAAAAAAATCGGAAAAAAATCGGAAAAAAATCGGAAAAAAAAAAAAATCGGAAAAAAAAAAAATCGGAAAAAAATCGGAAAAAAATCGGAAAAAAATCGGAAAAAAAAAAAATCGGAAAAAAATCGGAAAAAAATCGGAAAAAAATCGGAAAAAAATCGGAAAAAAATCGGAAAAAAATCGGAAAAAAATCGGAAAAAAATCGGAAAAAAATCGGAAAAAAATCGGAAAAAAATCGGAAAAAAATCGGAAAAAAATCGGAAAAAAATCGGAAAAAAATCGGAAAAAAATCGGAAAAAAATCGGAAAAAAATCGGAAAAAAATCGGAAAAAAATCGGAAAAAAAAAAAAATCGGAAAAAAATCGGAAAAAAATCGGAAAAAAATCGGAAAAAAATCGGAAAAAAATCGGAAAAAAATCGGAAAAAAATCGGAAAAAAATCGGAAAAAAATCGGAAAAAAATCGGAAAAAAATCGGAAAAAAATCGGAAAAAAATCGGAAAAAAATCGGAAAAAAATCGGAAAAAAATCGGAAAAAAATCGGAAAAAAATCGGAAAAAAATCGGAAAAAAATCGGAAAAAAATCGGAAAAAAATCGGAAAAAAAAAAAAATCGGAAAAAAATCGGAAAAAAAAAATCGGAAAAAAATCGGAAAAAAATCGGAAAAAAATCGGAAAAAAATCGGAAAAAAATCGGAAAAAAATCGGAAAAAAATCGGAAAAAAATCGGAAAAAAAATCGGAAAAAAATCGGAAAAAAATCGGAAAAAAATCGGAAAAAAATCGGAAAAAAATCGGAAAAAAATCGGAAAAAAATCGGAAAAAAATCGGAAAAAAATCGGAAAAAAATCGGAAAAAAATCGGAAAAAAATCGGAAAAAAATCGGAAAAAAATCGGAAAAAAATCGGAAAAAAATCGGAAAAAAATCGGAAAAAAATCGGAAAAAAATCGGAAAAAAATCGGAAAAAAATCGGAAAAAAATCGGAAAAAAATCGGAAAAAAATCGGAAAAAAATCGGAAAAAAATCGGAAAAAAATCGGAAAAAAAAAAAAAATCGGAAAAAAATCGGAAAAAAAAAAAATCGGAAAAAAAAAAAATCGGAAAAAAATCGGAAAAAAATCGGAAAAAAATCGGAAAAAAAAAAATCGGAAAAAAAAAAAAATCGGAAAAAAATCGGAAAAAAATCGGAAAAATCGGAAAAAAATCGGAAAAAAAAAAAAATCGGAAAAAAATCGGAAAAAAATCGGAAAAAAATCGGAAAAAAATCGGAAAAAAATCGGAAAAAAATCGGAAAAAAATCGGAAAAAAATCGGAAAAAAAAAAAAATCGGAAAAAAATCGGAAAAAAATCGGAAAAAAATCGGAAAAAAATCGGAAAAAAATCGGAAAAAAATCGGAAAAAAATCGGAAAAAAAAAATCGGAAAAAAATCGGAAAAAAATCGGAAAAAAATCGGAAAAAAATCGGAAAAAAATCGGAAAAAAATCGGAAAAAAATCGGAAAAAAATCGGAAAAAAATCGGAAAAAAATCGGAAAAAAATCGGAAAAAAATCGGAAAAAAATCGGAAAAAAATCGGAAAAAAATCGGAAAAAAATCGGAAAAAAAAAAAATCGGAAAAAAATCGGAAAAAAAAAAAAATCGGAAAAAAATCGGAAAAAAATCGGAAAAAAATCGGAAAAAAAAAAATCGGAAAAAAAAAAAAATCGGAAAAAAATCGGAAAAAAATCGGAAAAAAATCGGAAAAAATCGGAAAAAAATCGGAAAAAAATCGGAAAAAAATCGGAAAAAAATCGGAAAAAAATCGGAAAAAAATCGGAAAAAAATCGGAAAAAAATCGGAAAAAAATCGGAAAAAAATCGGAAAAAAAAAAAAATCGGAAAAAAATCGGAAAAAAATCGGAAAAAAATCGGAAAAAAATCGGAAAAAAATCGGAAAAAAATCGGAAAAAAATCGGAAAAAAATCGGAAAAAAATCGGAAAAAAATCGGAAAAAAATCGGAAAAAAATCGGAAAAAAAAAAAAATCGGAAAAAAATCGGAAAAAAATCGGAAAAAAATCGGAAAAAAATCGGAAAAAAATCGGAAAAAAATCGGAAAAAAATCGGAAAAAAATCGGAAAAAAAAAAATCGGAAAAAAATCGGAAAAAAAAAAATCGGAAAAAAATCGGAAAAAAAAAAAATCGGAAAAAAATCGGAAAAAAATCGGAAAAAAATCGGAAAAAAATCGGAAAAAAATCGGAAAAAAATCGGAAAAAAAATCGGAAAAAAATCGGAAAAAAATCGGAAAAAAATCGGAAAAAAATCGGAAAAAAATCGGAAAAAAATCGGAAAAAAATCGGAAAAAAATCGGAAAAAAATCGGAAAAAAATCGGAAAAAAATCGGAAAAAAATCGGAAAAAAATCGGAAAAAAATCGGAAAAAAAAAAAAATCGGAAAAAAATCGGAAAAAAATCGGAAAAAAATCGGAAAAAAATCGGAAAAAAATCGGAAAAAAATCGGAAAAAAATCGGAAAAAAATCGGAAAAAAATCGGAAAAAAATCGGAAAAAAATCGGAAAAAATCGGAAAAAAATCGGAAAAAAATCGGAAAAAAATCGGAAAAAAATCGGAAAAAAATCGGAAAAAAATCGGAAAAAAAATCGGAAAAAAATCGGAAAAAAATCGGAAAAAAAAAAAAATCGGAAAAAAATCGGAAAAAAAATCGGAAAAAAATCGGAAAAAAATCGGAAAAAAATCGGAAAAAAATCGGAAAAAAATCGGAAAAAATCGGAAAAAAATCGGAAAAAAATCGGAAAAAAATCGGAAAAAAATCGGAAAAAAATCGGAAAAAAATCGGAAAAAAATCGGAAAAAAATCGGAAAAAAATCGGAAAAAAATCGGAAAAAAATCGGAAAAAAATCGGAAAAAAAAAAAAATCGGAAAAAAAATCGGAAAAAAATCGGAAAAAAATCGGAAAAAAATCGGAAAAAAATCGGAAAAAAATCGGAAAAAAATCGGAAAAAAATCGGAAAAAAATCGGAAAAAAATCGGAAAAAAATCGGAAAAAAATCGGAAAAAAATCGGAAAAAAATCGGAAAAAAATCGGAAAAAAATCGGAAAAAAAAAAAAATCGGAAAAAAATCGGAAAAAAATCGGAAAAAAATCGGAAAAAAAAAAAAATCGGAAAAAAATCGGAAAAAAATCGGAAAAAAAAAAAATCGGAAAAAAATCGGAAAAAAAAAATCGGAAAAAAATCGGAAAAAAAAAAAATCGGAAAAAAAAAAAATCGGAAAAAAAAAAATCGGAAAAAAATCGGAAAAAAAATCGGAAAAAAATCGGAAAAAAATCGGAAAAAAATCGGAAAAAAATCGGAAAAAAATCGGAAAAAAATCGGAAAAAAATCGGAAAAAAATCGGAAAAAAATCGGAAAAAAATCGGAAAAAAATCGGAAAAAAATCGGAAAAAAATCGGAAAAAAATCGGAAAAAAATCGGAAAAAAATCGGAAAAAAATCGGAAAAAAATCGGAAAAAAATCGGAAAAAAATCGGAAAAAAAAAAAAATCGGAAAAAAATCGGAAAAAAATCGGAAAAAAATCGGAAAAAAATCGGAAAAAAATCGGAAAAAAATCGGAAAAAAAAAAATCGGAAAAAAATCGGAAAAAAATCGGAAAAAAATCGGAAAAAAATCGGAAAAAAAAAAATCGGAAAAAAATCGGAAAAAAAAAAATCGGAAAAAAAAAATCGGAAAAAAATCGGAAAAAAATCGGAAAAAAATCGGAAAAAAATCGGAAAAAAAAAAATCGGAAAAAAATCGGAAAAAAATCGGAAAAAAATCGGAAAAAAATCGGAAAAAAATCGGAAAAAAAAAAAAATCGGAAAAAAATCGGAAAAAAATCGGAAAAAAATCGGAAAAAAATCGGAAAAAAATCGGAAAAAAATCGGAAAAAAATCGGAAAAAAATCGGAAAAAAATCGGAAAAAAATCGGAAAAAATCGGAAAAAAATCGGAAAAAAATCGGAAAAAAATCGGAAAAAAATCGGAAAAAAATCGGAAAAAAATCGGAAAAAAAAAAAAATCGGAAAAAAATCGGAAAAAAATCGGAAAAAAATCGGAAAAAAATCGGAAAAAAATCGGAAAAAAATCGGAAAAAAATCGGAAAAAAATCGGAAAAAAATCGGAAAAAAATCGGAAAAAAATCGGAAAAAAATCGGAAAAAAATCGGAAAAAAATCGGAAAAAAATCGGAAAAAAATCGGAAAAAAAAAAAATCGGAAAAAAATCGGAAAAAAATCGGAAAAAAATCGGAAAAAAATCGGAAAAAAATCGGAAAAAAAAAAAAATCGGAAAAAAAAAAAATCGGAAAATCGGAAAAAAATCGGAAAAAAATCGGAAAAAATCGGAAAAAAATCGGAAAAAAAAAAAAATCGGAAAAAAATCGGAAAAAAATCGGAAAAAAATCGGAAAAAAATCGGAAAAAAATCGGAAAAAAATCGGAAAAAAATCGGAAAAAAATCGGAAAAAAATCGGAAAAAAATCGGAAAAAAATCGGAAAAAAATCGGAAAAAAATCGGAAAAAAATCGGAAAAAAATCGGAAAAAAATCGGAAAAAAATCGGAAAAAAATCGGAAAAAAATCGGAAAAAAATCGGAAAAAAATCGGAAAAAAATCGGAAAAAAATCGGAAAAAAATCGGAAAAAAATCGGAAAAAAATCGGAAAAAAATCGGAAAAAAATCGGAAAAAAATCGGAAAAAAATCGGAAAAAAATCGGAAAAAAAAAAAAATCGGAAAAAAATCGGAAAAAAATCGGAAAAAAATCGGAAAAAAAAAAAAATCGGAAAAAAATCGGAAAAAAATCGGAAAAAAAAAATCGGAAAAAAAAATCGGAAAAAAATCGGAAAAAATCGGAAAAAAAATCGGAAAAAAATCGGAAAAAAATCGGAAAAAAATCGGAAAAAAATCGGAAAAAAATCGGAAAAAAATCGGAAAAAAATCGGAAAAAAATCGGAAAAAAAAAAATCGGAAAAAAATCGGAAAAAAATCGGAAAAAAATCGGAAAAAAATCGGAAAAAAATCGGAAAAAAATCGGAAAAAAATCGGAAAAAAAAAAATCGGAAAAAAATCGGAAAAAAATCGGAAAAAAATCGGAAAAAAATCGGAAAAAAATCGGAAAAAAATCGGAAAAAAATCGGAAAAAAATCGGAAAAAAATCGGAAAAAAATCGGAAAAAAATCGGAAAAAAATCGGAAAAAAAAAAAAATCGGAAAAAAATCGGAAAAAAATCGGAAAAAAATCGGAAAAAAATCGGAAAAAAAAATCGGAAAAAAATCGGAAAAAAATCGGAAAAAAATCGGAAAAAAATCGGAAAAAAAAAAATCGGAAAAAAATCGGAAAAAAAAAATCGGAAAAAAATCGGAAAAAAATCGGAAAAAAATCGGAAAAAATCGGAAAAAAATCGGAAAAAAATCGGAAAAAAATCGGAAAAAAATCGGAAAAAAATCGGAAAAAAATCGGAAAAAAATCGGAAAAAAATCGGAAAAAAATCGGAAAAAAATCGGAAAAAAATCGGAAAAAAATCGGAAAAAAATCGGAAAAAAATCGGAAAAAAATCGGAAAAAAAAAAAAATCGGAAAAAAATCGGAAAAAAATCGGAAAAAAATCGGAAAAAAATCGGAAAAAAATCGGAAAAAAATCGGAAAAAAATCGGAAAAAAATCGGAAAAAAATCGGAAAAAAATCGGAAAAAAAAAAAAATCGGAAAAAAAAAAAAATCGGAAAAAAATCGGAAAAAAATCGGAAAAAAATCGGAAAAAAATCGGAAAAAAATCGGAAAAAAATCGGAAAAAAATCGGAAAAAAAAAAAAATCGGAAAAAAATCGGAAAAAAAAATCGGAAAAAAAAAAAAATCGGAAAAAAATCGGAAAAAAATCGGAAAAAATCGGAAAAAAAATCGGAAAAAATCGGAAAAAAATCGGAAAAAAATCGGAAAAAAATCGGAAAAAAATCGGAAAAAAATCGGAAAAAAATCGGAAAAAAATCGGAAAAAAATCGGAAAAAAATCGGAAAAAAATCGGAAAAAAATCGGAAAAAAATCGGAAAAAAATCGGAAAAAAATCGGAAAAAAATCGGAAAAAAAAAAAATCGGAAAAAAAAAAATCGGAAAAAAATCGGAAAAAAATCGGAAAAAAAAAAAATCGGAAAAAAATCGGAAAAAAAAAAATCGGAAAAAAATCGGAAAAAAATCGGAAAAAAATCGGAAAAAAATCGGAAAAAAATCGGAAAAAAATCGGAAAAAAATCGGAAAAAAATCGGAAAAAAATCGGAAAAAAATCGGAAAAAAATCGGAAAAAAATCGGAAAAAAATCGGAAAAAAATCGGAAAAAAATCGGAAAAAAATCGGAAAAAAAAAAAATCGGAAAAAAATCGGAAAAAAATCGGAAAAAAAAAAATCGGAAAAAAATCGGAAAAAAATCGGAAAAAATCGGAAAAAATCGGAAAAAATCGGAAAAAAATCGGAAAAAAATCGGAAAAAAATCGGAAAAAAAATCGGAAAAAAATCGGAAAAAATCGGAAAAAAATCGGAAAAAAATCGGAAAAAAATCGGAAAAAAATCGGAAAAAAAAAAAAATCGGAAAAAAAAAAAATCGGAAAAAAATCGGAAAAAAATCGGAAAAAAATCGGAAAAAAATCGGAAAAAAAAAAAAATCGGAAAAAAATCGGAAAAAAATCGGAAAAAAATCGGAAAAAAATCGGAAAAAAATCGGAAAAAAATCGGAAAAAAATCGGAAAAAAATCGGAAAAAAATCGGAAAAAAATCGGAAAAAAATCGGAAAAAAAAAAAATCGGAAAAAAATCGGAAAAAAATCGGAAAAAAAAAAATCGGAAAAAAATCGGAAAAAAATCGGAAAAAAATCGGAAAAAAATCGGAAAAAATCGGAAAAAAATCGGAAAAAAAAAAAAATCGGAAAAAAATCGGAAAAAATCGGAAAAAAATCGGAAAAAAAAAAAAAAAAAATCGGAAAAAAATCGGAAAAAAAAAATCGGAAAAAAATCGGAAAAAAAAAAATCGGAAAAAAATCGGAAAAAAATCGGAAAAAAATCGGAAAAAAATCGGAAAAAAATCGGAAAAAAATCGGAAAAAAATCGGAAAAAAATCGGAAAAAAATCGGAAAAAAATCGGAAAAAAATCGGAAAAAAATCGGAAAAAAATCGGAAAAAAAAAAAAATCGGAAAAAAAAAAAAATCGGAAAAAAATCGGAAAAAAATCGGAAAAAAATCGGAAAAAAATCGGAAAAAAATCGGAAAAAAATCGGAAAAAAATCGGAAAAAAAAAAAAATCGGAAAAAAAAAAAAATCGGAAAAAAAAAAAAATCGGAAAAAAATCGGAAAAAAATCGGAAAAAAATCGGAAAAAAATCGGAAAAAAATCGGAAAAAAATCGGAAAAAAAAAAAAATCGGAAAAAAATCGGAAAAAAAAAAAATCGGAAAAAAAAATCGGAAAAAAATCGGAAAAAAATCGGAAAAAAAATCGGAAAAAATCGGAAAAAAAATCGGAAAAAATCGGAAAAAAATCGGAAAAAAATCGGAAAAAAATCGGAAAAAATCGGAAAAAAATCGGAAAAAAATCGGAAAAAAATCGGAAAAAAATCGGAAAAAAATCGGAAAAAAAAAAAAATCGGAAAAAAATCGGAAAAAAATCGGAAAAAAATCGGAAAAAAATCGGAAAAAAATCGGAAAAAAATCGGAAAAAAATCGGAAAAAAATCGGAAAAAAATCGGAAAAAAATCGGAAAAAAATCGGAAAAAAATCGGAAAAAAATCGGAAAAAAATCGGAAAAAAATCGGAAAAAAATCGGAAAAAAATCGGAAAAAAATCGGAAAAAAATCGGAAAAAAATCGGAAAAAAATCGGAAAAAAATCGGAAAAAAATCGGAAAAAAAAAAAAATCGGAAAAAAATCGGAAAAAAATCGGAAAAAAATCGGAAAAAAATCGGAAAAAAATCGGAAAAAAATCGGAAAAAAATCGGAAAAAAATCGGAAAAAAATCGGAAAAAAATCGGAAAAAAATCGGAAAAAAAATCGGAAAAAAATCGGAAAAAATCGGAAAAAAATCGGAAAAAAATCGGAAAAAAATCGGAAAAAAATCGGAAAAAAATCGGAAAAAAATCGGGAAAAAATCGGAAAAAAATCGGAAAAAATCGGAAAAAAAAAAATCGGAAAAAAATCGGAAAAAAATCGGAAAAAAATCGGAAAAAAATCGGAAAAAAATCGGAAAAAAATCGGAAAAAAATCGGAAAAAAATCGGAAAAAAATCGGAAAAAAATCGGAAAAAAATCGGAAAAAAATCGGAAAAAAATCGGAAAAAAATCGGAAAAAAATCGGAAAAAAAAAAATCGGAAAAAAATCGGAAAAAAATCGGAAAAAAATCGGAAAAAAATCGGAAAAAAATCGGAAAAAAATCGGAAAAAAATCGGAAAAAAAAAAATCGGAAAAAATCGGAAAAAAATCGGAAAAAAATCGGAAAAAAATCGGAAAAAAATCGGAAAAAAATCGGAAAAAAATCGGAAAAAAAAAATCGGAAAAAAATCGGAAAAAAATCGGAAAAAAAAAAAAATCGGAAAAAAATCGGAAAAAAATCGGAAAAAAATCGGAAAAAAATCGGAAAAAAATCGGAAAAAAATCGGAAAAAAATCGGAAAAAAATCGGAAAAAAATCGGAAAAAAATCGGAAAAAAATCGGAAAAAAATCGGAAAAAAATCGGAAAAAAATCGGAAAAAAATCGGAAAAAAATCGGAAAAAAATCGGAAAAAAATCGGAAAAAAATCGGAAAAAAATCGGAAAAAAAAAAAAAATCGGAAAAAAATCGGAAAAAAATCGGAAAAAAAATCGGAAAAAAATCGGAAAAAAATCGGAAAAAAATCGGAAAAAAATCGGAAAAAAAAAAATCGGAAAAAAATCGGAAAAAAATCGGAAAAAAAAAATCGGAAAAAAATCGGAAAAAAATCGGAAAAAAATCGGAAAAAAATCGGAAAAAAATCGGAAAAAAATCGGAAAAAAATCGGAAAAAAATCGGAAAAAAATCGGAAAAAAATCGGAAAAAATCGGAAAAAAATCGGAAAATCGGAAAAAAATCGGAAAAAAATCGGAAAAAAATCGGAAAAAAAATCGGAAAAAAATCGGAAAAAAATCGGAAAAAAATCGGAAAAAAATCGGAAAAAAATCGGAAAAAAATCTGAAAAAAATCGGAAAAAAATCGGAAAAAAATCGGAAAAAAATCGGAAAAAAATCGGAAAAAAATCGGAAAAAAAATCGGAAAAAAATCGGAAAAAAATCGGAAAAAAATCGGAAAAAAATCGGAAAAAAAAAAATCGGAAAAAAATCGGAAAAAAATCGGAAAAAAATCGGAAAAAAATCGGAAAAAAATCGGAAAAAAATCGGAAAAAAATCGGAAAAAAATCGGAAAAAAAAAAAAATCGGAAAAAAATCGGAAAAAAATCGGAAAAAAATCGGAAAAAAATCGGAAAAAAATCGGAAAAAAATCGGAAAAAAAAAAAAATCGGAAAAAAATCGGAAAAAAATCGGAAAAAAATCGGAAAAAAATCGGAAAAAAATCGGAAAAAAATCGGAAAAAAATCGGAAAAAAATCGGAAAAAAAAAAAAATCGGAAAAAAATCGGAAAAAAATCGGAAAAAAATCGGAAAAAAATCGGAAAAAAAAAAAAATCGGAAAAAAATCGGAAAAAAATCGGAAAAAAATCGGAAAAAAAAAAAAATCGGAAAAAAATCGGAAAAAAATCGGAAAAAAATCGGAAAAAAATCGGAAAAAAATCGGAAAAAAATCGGAAAAAAATCGGAAAAAAATCGGAAAAAAATCGGAAAAAAATCGGAAAAAAATCGGAAAAAAATCGGAAAAAAAAATCGGAAAAAAAAAAAAATCGGAAAAAAATCGGAAAAAAATCGGAAAAAAATCGGAAAAAAATCGGAAAAAAATCGGAAAAAAATCGGAAAAAAATCGGAAAAAAATCGGAAAAAAATCGGAAAAAAATCGGAAAAAAATCGGAAAAAAATCGGAAAAAAATCGGAAAAAAAAAAAATCGGAAAAAAATCGGAAAAAAATCGGAAAAAAATCGGAAAAAAATCGGAAAAAAATCGGAAAAAAATCGGAAAAAAATCGGAAAAAATCGGAAAAAAATCGGAAAAAATCGGAAAAAAATCGGAAAAAAATCGGAAAAAAATCGGAAAAAATCGGAAAAAAATCGGAAAAAAATCGGAAAAAAATCGGAAAAAAATCGGAAAAAAATCGGAAAAAAATGGAAAAAAATCGGAAAAAAAATCGGAAAAAAATCGGAAAAAAATCGGAAAAAAATCGGAAAAAAATCGGAAAAAATCGGAAAAAAATCGGAAAAAAATCGGAAAAAAATCGGAAAAAAATCGGAAAAAAATCGGAAAAAAAAAAAAATCGGAAAAAAATCGGAAAAAAATCGGAAAAAAATCGGAAAAAAATCGGAAAAAAATCGGAAAAAAATCGGAAAAAAATCGGAAAAAAATCGGAAAAAAATCGGAAAAAAATCGGAAAAAAATCGGAAAAAAATCGGAAAAAAATCGGAAAAAAATCGGAAAAAAATCGGAAAAAAATCGGAAAAAAATCGGAAAAAAATCGAAAAAAAATCGGAAAAAAAAACGCAAAAAAATCGGAAAAAAATCGGAAAAAATCGGAAAAAATCGGAAAAAAAATCGGAAAAAAATCGGAAAAAAATCGGAAAAAAATCGGAAAAAAATCGGAAAAAAATCGGAAAAAAATCGGAAAAAAATCGGAAAAAAATCGGAAAAAAATCGGAAAAAAATCGGAAAAAAATCGGAAAAAAATCGGAAAAAAATCGGAAAAAAATCGGAAAAAAATCGGAAAAAAATCGGAAAAAAATCGGAAAAAAATCGGAAAAAAATCGGAAAAAAATCGGAAAAAAATCGGAAAAAAATCGGAAAAAAATCGGAAAAAAATCGGAAAAAAATCGGAAAAAAATCGGAAAAAAATCGGAAAAAAATCGGAAAAAAATCGGAAAAAAAATCGGAAAAAAATCGGAAAAAAATCGGAAAAAAATCGGAAAAAAATCGGAAAAAAAAAATCGGAAAAAAATCGGAAAAAAAAAAAATCGGAAAAAAATCGGAAAAAAATCGGAAAAAAAAAAATCGGAAAAAAATCGGAAAAAAATCGGAAAAAAAAATCGGAAAAAAATCGGAAAAAATCGGAAAAAAATCGGAAAAAAATCGGAAAAAAAAAAAAAAAAATCGGAAAAAAATCGGAAAAAAATCGGAAAAAAATCGGAAAAAAATCGGAAAAAAATCGGAAAAAAATCGGAAAAAATCGGAAAAAAATCGGAAAAAAATCGGAAAAAAATCGGAAAAAAATCGGAAAAAAATCGGAAAAAAATCGGAAAAAAATCGGAAAAAAATCGGAAAAAAAAAAAAATCGGAAAAAAATCGGAAAAAAAAAAAAATCGGAAAAAAATCGGAAAAAAATCGGAAAAAAATCGGAAAAAAATCGGAAAAAAATCGGAAAAAAATCGGAAAAAAATCGGAAAAAAATCGGAAAAAAATCGGAAAAAAATCGGAAAAAAATCGGAAAAAAATCGGAAAAAAATCGGAAAAAAATCGGAAAAAAATCGGAAAAAAATCGGAAAAAAATCGGAAAAAAATCGGAAAAAATCGGAAAAAAAAAAATCGGAAAAAAATCGGAAAAAAATCGGAAAAAATCGGAAAAAAATCGGAAAAAAATCGGAAAAAAATCGGAAAAAAATCGGAAAAAAATCGGAAAAAAATCGGAAAAAAAAAAAATCGGAAAAAAATCGGAAAAAAATCGGAAAAAAATCGGAAAAAAATCGGAAAAAAATCGGAAAAAAATCGGAAAAAAATCGGAAAAAAATCGGAAAAAAATCGGAAAAAAATCGGAAAAAAATCGGAAAAAAATCGGAAAAAAATCGGAAAAAAATCGGAAAAAAATCGGAAAAAAATCGGAAAAAAATCGGAAAAAAATCGGAAAAAAATCGGAAAAAAATCGGAAAAAAATCGGAAAAAAATCGGAAAAAAATCGGAAAAAAATCGGAAAAAAATCGGAAAAAAATCGGAAAAAAATCGGAAAAAAATCGGAAAAAAATCGGAAAAAAAAAAAAATCGGAAAAAAATCGGAAAAAATCTGAAAAAAATCGGAAAAAAATCGGAAAAAAATCGGAAAAAAATCGGAAAAAAATCGGAAAAAAATCGGAAAAAAATCGGGAAAAAAATCGGAAAAAATCGGAAAAAAATCGGAAAAAAATCGGATCGGAAAAAAATCGGAAAAAAATCGGAAAAAATCGGAAAAAAATCGGAAAAAAAATCGGAAAAAAATCGGAAAAAAATCGGAAAAAAATCGGAAAAAAATCGGAAAAAAATCGGAAAAAAATCGGAAAAAAATCGGAAAAAAATCGGAAAAAAATCGGAAAAAAATCGGAAAAAAATCGGAAAAAAATCGGAAAAAATCGGAAAAAAATCGGAAAAAAATCGGAAAAAAATCGGAAAAAAATCGGAAAAAAATCGGAAAAAAATCGGAAAAAAATCGGAAAAAAATCGGAAAAAAATCGGAAAAAAATCGGAAAAAAATCGGAAAAAAATCGGAAAAAAATCGGAAAAAAATCGGAAAAAAAAAAAATCGGAAAAAAATCGGAAAAAAATCGGAAAAAAATCGGAAAAAAATCGGAAAAAAAAAAAAATCGGAAAAAAAAAAATCGGAAAAAAATCGGAAAAAAAAAATCGGAAAAAAAAAAAATCGGAAAAAAATCGGAAAAAAATCGGAAAAAAAAAATCGGAAAAAAATCGGAAAAAAATCGGAAAAAAATCGGAAAAAAATCGGAAAAAAATCGGAAAAAAATCGGAAAAAAATCGGAAAAAAATCGGAAAAAAAAAAAAATCGGAAAAAAAAAAAAATCGGAAAAAAATCGGAAAAAAATCGGAAAAAAATCGGAAAAAAATCGGAAAAAAATCGGAAAAAAAAAAATCGGAAAAAAATCGGAAAAAAATCGGAAAAAAATCGGAAAAAAATCGGAAAAAAAAAAAAATCGGAAAAAAATCGGAAAAAAATCGGAAAAAAATCGGAAAAAAATCGGAAAAAAATCGGAAAAAAATCGGAAAAAAAAAAAAATCGGAAAAAAATCGGAAAAAAATCGGAAAAAAATCGGAAAAAAATCGGAAAAAAATCGGAAAAAAATCGGAAAAAAATCGGAAAAAAATCGGAAAAAAATCGGAAAAAAATCGGAAAAAAAAAAAAATCGGAAAAAAATCGGAAAAAAATCGGAAAAAAATCGGAAAAAAATCGGAAAAAAATCGGAAAAAAATCGGAAAAAATCGGAAAAAAATCGGAAAAAAATCGGAAAAAAATCGGAAAAAAAAAAAAAAAAAAAATCGGAAAAAAATCGGAAAAAAATCGGAAAAAAATCGGAAAAAAATCGGAAAAAAATCGGAAAAAAATCGGAAAAAAATCGGAAAAAAAAAAAAATCGGAAAAAAATCGGAAAAAAATCGGAAAAAAATCGGAAAAAAATCGGAAAAAAATCGGAAAAAAATCGGAAAAAAATCGGAAAAAAATCGGAAAAAAATCGGAAAAAAATCGGAAAAAAATCGGAAAAAAATCGGAAAAAATCGGAAAAAAATCGGAAAAAAATCGGAAAAAAATCGGAAAAAAATCGGAAAAAAATCGGAAAAAAATCGGAAAAAAATCGGAAAAAAATCGGAAAAAAATCGGAAAAAAATCGGAAAAAAATCGGAAAAAAAAAAAAATCGGAAAAAAATCGGAAAAAAATCGGAAAAAAATCGGAAAAAAATCGGAAAAAAATCGGAAAAAATCGGAAAAAAAAATCGGAAAAAAATCGAAAAAAACGGAAAAAAATCGGAAAAAAATCGGAAAAAAATCGGAAAAAAATCGGAAAAAAATCGGAAAAAAATCGGAAAAAAATCGGAAAAAAATCGGAAAAAAATCGGAAAAAAATCGGAAAAAAATCGGAAAAAAATCGGAAAAAAATCGGAAAAAAATCGGAAAAAAATCGGAAAAAAATCGGAAAAAAATCGGAAAAAAATCGGAAAAAAATCGGAAAAAAATCGGAAAAAAATCGGAAAAAAATCGGAAAAAAATCGGAAAAAAATCGGAAAAAAATCGGAAAAAAATCGGAAAAAAATCGGAAAAAAATCGGAAAAAAATCGGAAAAAAATCGGAAAAAAATCGGAAAAAAATCGGAAAAAAATCGGAAAAAAATCGGAAAAAAATCGGAAAAAAATCGGAAAAAAATCGGAAAAAAATCGGAAAAAAAAAAAATCGGAAAAAAATCGGAAAAAAATCGGAAAAAAATCGGAAAAAAATCGGAAAAAAATCGGAAAAAAAATCGGAAAAAAATCGGAAAAAAATCGGAAAAAAATCGGAAAAAAAAAAAATCGGAAAAAAATCGGAAAAAAATCGGAAAAAAATCGGAAAAAATCGGAAAAAAAAAAAAAATCGGAAAAAAATCGGAAAAAAATCGGAAAAAAAAATCGGAAAAAAATCGGAAAAAAAAAAAATCGGAAAAAAATCGGAAAAAAAATCGGAAAAAAATCGGAAAAAAAAAAAAATCGGAAAAAAAAAAAAATCGGAAAAAAATCGGAAAAAAATCGGAAAAAAATCGGAAAAAAAAAAAATCGGAAAAAAATCGGAAAAAAATCGGAAAAAAAAAAAAATCGGAAAAAAATCGGAAAAAAAAAAATCGGAAAAAAAAAAATCGGAAAAAATCGGAAAAAAATCGGAAAAAAAAAATCGGAAAAAAATCGGAAAAAAATCGGAAAAAAATCGGAAAAAAATCGGAAAAAAATCGGAAAAAAATCGGAAAAAAATCGGAAAAAAAAAAAATCGGAAAAAAAAAAAATCGGAAAAAAATCGGAAAAAAAAAAAAAAATCGGAAAAAAAAAAAAATCGGAAAAAAATCGGAAAAAAATCGGAAAAAAATCGGAAAAAAATCGGAAAAAAATCGGAAAAAAATCGGAAAAAAATCGGAAAAAAATCGGAAAAAAATCGGAAAAAAATCGGAAAAAAAAAAATCGGAAAAAAATCGGAAAAAAATCGGAAAAAAAAAAAAATCGGAAAAAAATCGGAAAAAAATCGGAAAAAAATCGGAAAAAAATCGGAAAAAAATCGGAAAAAAATCGGAAAAAAATCGGAAAAAAATCGGAAAAAAATCGGAAAAAAATCGGAAAAAAATCGGAAAAAAATCGGAAAAAAATCGGAAAAAAATCGGAAAAAAATCGGAAAAAAATCGGAAAAAAAAAAAAATCGGAAAAAAAAAAATCGGAAAAAAATCGGAAAAAAATCGGAAAAAAATCGGAAAAAAATCGGAAAAAAAAAAAAATCGGAAAAAAATCGGAAAAAAATCGGAAAAAAATCGGAAAAAAATCGGAAAAAAATCGGAAAAAAATCGGAAAAAATCGGAAAAAAATCGGAAAAAAATCGGAAAAAAATCGGAAAAAAATCGGAAAAAAATCGGAAAAAAATCGGAAAAAAATCGGAAAAAAATCGGAAAAAAAATCGGAAAAAAATCGGAAAAAAATCGGAAAAAAATCGGAAAAAAATCGGAAAAAAATCGGAAAAAAATCGGAAAAAAATCGGAAAAAAATCGGAAAAAATCGGAAAAAAATCGGAAAAAAATCGGAAAAAAATCGGAAAAAAATCGGAAAAAAATCGGAAAAAAAAAAAAATCGGAAAAAAATCGGAAAAAAAAAATCGGAAAAAAATCGGAAAAAAATCGGAAAAAAATCGGAAAAAAATCGGAAAAAAATCGGAAAAAAATCGGAAAAAAATCGGAAAAAAATCGGAAAAAAATCGGAAAAAAAAAATCGGAAAAAAATCGGAAAAAAATCGGAAAAAAATCGGAAAAAAATCGGAAAAAAATCGGAAAAAAAAAAAAATCGGAAAAAATCGGAAAAAAAAAAATCGGAAAAAAAAATCGGAAAAAAATCGGAAAAAAATCGGAAAAAAATCGGAAAAAAATCGGAAAAAAATCGGAAAAAAATCGGAAAAAAATCGGAAAAAAATCGGAAAAAAATCGGAAAAAAATCGGAAAAAAATCGGAAAAAAATCGGAAAAAAATCGGAAAAAAATCGGAAAAAAATCGGAAAAAAATCGGAAAAAAATCGGAAAAAAATCGGGAAAAATCGGAAAAAAAAATCGGAAAAAATCGGAAAAAAATCGGAAAAAAAATCGGAAAAAAATCGGAAAAAAATCGGAAAAAAATCGGAAAAAAATCGGAAAAAAATCGGAAAAAAATCGGAAAAAAATCGGAAAAAAATCGGAAAAAAATCGGAAAAAAAAAAAATCGGAAAAAAATCGGAAAAAAATCGGAAAAAAATCGGAAAAAAAAATCGGAAAAAAAAAAAAATCGGAAAAAAATCGGAAAAAAATCGGAAAAAAATCGGAAAAAAATCGGAAAAAAAATCGGAAAAAAATCGGAAAAAAATCGGAAAAAATCGGAAAAAAATCGGAAAAAATCGGAAAAAAATCGGAAAAAAATCGGAAAAAAATCGGAAAAAAATCGGAAAAAAATCGGAAAAAAATCGGAAAAAAATCGGAAAAAAATCGGAAAAAAATCGGAAAAAAATCGGAAAAAAAAAAAAATCGGAAAAAAATCGGAAAAAAATCGGAAAAAAATCGGGAAAAAATCGGAAAAAATCGGAAAAAAATCGGAAAAAAATCGGAAAAAAATCGGAAAAAAATCGGAAAAAAATCGGAAAAAAATCGGAAAAAAATCGGAAAAAAATCGGAAAAAAATCTGAAAAAAATCGGAAAAAAATCGGAAAAAAATCGGAAAAAAATCGGAAAAAAATCGGAAAAAAATCGGAAAAAAATCGGAAAAAAAAAAAAATCGGAAAAAAATCGGAAAAAAATCGGAAAAAAATCGGAAAAAAATCGGAAAAAAATCGGAAAAAAATCGGAAAAAAAAAAAATCGGAAAAAAATCGGAAAAAAAAAAAAAAAACGGAAAAAAATCGGAAAAAAATCGGAAAAAAATCGGAAAAAAATCGGAAAAAAATCGGAAAAAAATCGGAAAAAAATCGGAAAAAAAATCGGAAAAAAATCGGAAAAAAATCGGAAAAAAATCGGAAAAAAATCGGAAAAAAAAAAAAATCGGAAAAAAATCGGAAAAAAATCGGAAAAAAATCGGAAAAAAATCGGAAAAAAAAAAAAATCGGAAAAAAATCGGAAAAAAAAAAAATCGGAAAAAAATCGGAAAAAAATCGGAAAAAAATCGGAAAAAAATCGGAAAAAAATCGGAAAAAAATCGGAAAAAAATCGGAAAAAAATCGGAAAAAAATCGGAAAAAAATCGGAAAAAAAAAAAAATCGGAAAAAAATCGGAAAAAAATCGGAAAAAAATCGGAAAAAAATCGGAAAAAAATCGGAAAAAAATCGGAAAAAAATCGGAAAAAAATCGGAAAAAAAAAAAATCGGAAAAAAATCGGAAAAAATCGGAAAAAAATCGGAAAAAAATCGGAAAAAAATCGGAAAAAAAAAAAATCGGAAAAAAATCGGAAAAAATCGGAAAAAAATCGGAAAAAAATCGGAAAAAAATCGGAAAAAAATCGGAAAAAAATCGGAAAAAAATCGGAAAAAAATCGGAAAAAAATCGGAAAAAAATCGGAAAAAAATCGGAAAAAAATCGGAAAAAAATCGGAAAAAAATCGGAAAAAAATCGGAAAAAAATCGGAAAAAAATCGGAAAAAAATCGGAAAAAAATCGGAAAAAAATCGGAAAAAAATCGGAAAAAAATCGGAAAAAAAAAAAAATCGGAAAAAAAAAAAATCGGAAAAAAATCGGAAAAAAATCGGAAAAAAATCGGAAAAAAATCGGAAAAAAATCGGAAAAAAATCGGAAAAAAATCGGAAAAAAATCGGAAAAAAATCGGAAAAAAAAAAATCGGAAAAAAATCGGAAAAAAAAAAATCGGAAAAAAATCGGAAAAAAATCGGAAAAAAATCGGAAAAAAATCGGAAAAAAATCGGAAAAAAATCGGAAAAAAATCGGAAAAAAATCGGAAAAAAAAAAAAATCGGAAAAAAATCGGAAAAAAAATCGGAAAAAATCGGAAAAAAATCGGAAAAAAATCGGAAAAAAATCGGAAAAAAATCGGAAAAAAATCGGAAAAAAATCGGAAAAAAATCGGAAAAAAATCGGAAAAAAAAAAAATCGGAAAAAAATCGGAAAAAAATCGGAAAAAAATCGGAAAAAAATCGGAAAAAAATCGGAAAAAAAAAAAAATCGGAAAAAAATCGGAAAAAAATCGGAAAAAAAAAAAATCGGAAAAAAATCGGAAAAAAATCGGAAAAAAATCGGAAAAAAATCGGAAAAAAATCGGAAAAAATCGGAAAAAAATCGGAAAAAAAAAAAATCGGAAAAAATCGGAAAAAAATCGGAAAAAAATCGGAAAAAAATCGGAAAAAAAAAAAATCGGAAAAAAATCGGAAAAAAATCGGAAAAAAATCGGAAAAAAATCGGAAAAAAATCGGAAAAAAAAAAATCGGAAAAAAAAAATCGGAAAAAAATCGGAAAAAAATCGGAAAAAAATCGGAAAAAAATCGGAAAAAAATCGGAAAAAAATCGGAAAAAAATCGGAAAAAAATCGGAAAAAAATCGGAAAAAAAAAATCGGAAAAAAATCGGAAAAAAATCGGAAAAAAAAAAATCGGAAAAAAATCGGAAAAAAATCGGAAAAAAATCGGAAAAAAATCGGAAAAAAATCGGAAAAAAAAAAAAATCGGAAAAAAATCGGAAAAAAATCGGAAAAAAATCGGAAAAAAATCGGAAAAAAATCGGAAAAAAATCGGAAAAAAATCGGAAAAAAATCGGAAAAAAATCGGAAAAAAATCGGAAAAAAATCGGAAAAAAATCGGAAAAAAATCGGAAAAAAATCGGAAAAAAATCGGAAAAAAATCGGAAAAAAATCGGAAAAAAAAAAAAATCGGAAAAAAATCGGAAAAAAATCGGAAAAAAAAAAAATCGGAAAAAAATCGGAAAAAAATCGGAAAAAAATCGGAAAAAAATCGGAAAAAAAAAAAAATCGGAAAAAAATCGGAAAAAAAAAAAAATCGGAAAAAAATCGGAAAAAAATCGGAAAAAAATCGGAAAAAAATCGGAAAAAATCGGAAAAAAAAAAATCGGAAAAAAATCGGAAAAAAATCGGAAAAAAATCGGAAAAAAATCGGAAAAAAATCGGAAAAAAATCGGAAAAAAATCGGAAAAAAATCGGAAAAAAATCGGAAAAAAATCGGAAAAAAATCGGAAAAAAATCGGAAAAAAATCGGAAAAAAATCGGAAAAAAATCGGAAAAAAAAAAATCGGAAAAAAATCGGAAAAAAATCGGAAAAAAATCGGAAAAAAATCGGAAAAAAATCGGAAAAAAATCGGAAAAAAATCGGAAAAAAATCGGAAAAAAATCGGAAAAAAATCGGAAAAAAATCGGAAAAAAATCGGAAAAAAATCGGAAAAAAATCGGAAAAAAATCGGAAAAAAATCGGAAAAAAATCGGAAAAAAATCGGAAAAAAATCGGAAAAAAATCGGAAAAAAAAAAAAATCGGAAAAAAATCGGAAAAAAATCGGAAAAAAATCGGAAAAAAATCGGAAAAAAATCGGAAAAAAATCGGAAAAAAATCGGAAAAAAATCGGAAAAAAAAAAATCGGAAAAAAATCGGAAAAAAATCGGAAAAAATCGGAAAAAAATCGGAAAAAAAAAAAAATCGGAAAAAAATCGGAAAAAAATCGGAAAAAAAAAAAAATCGGAAAAAAATCGGAAAAAAATCGGAAAAAAATCGGAAAAAAATCGGAAAAAAATCGGAAAAAAATCGGAAAAAAATCGGAAAAAAATCGGAAAAAAATCGGAAAAAAATCGGAAAAAAATCGGAAAAAAATCGGAAAAAAATCGGAAAAAAATCGGAAAAAAATCGGAAAAAAATCGGAAAAAAAAAATCGGAAAAAAATCGGAAAAAAAAAAAAATCGGAAAAAAATCGGAAAAAAATCGGAAAAAAATCGGAAAAAAAAAAAAATCGGAAAAAAATCGGAAAAAAATCGGAAAAAAATCGGAAAAAAATCGGAAAAAAATCGGAAAAAAAAAAATCGGAAAAAAATCGGAAAAAAAAAAAATCGGAAAAAAATCGGAAAAAAATCGGAAAAAAATCGGGAAAAAAATCGGAAAAAAATCGGAAAAAAATCGGAAAAAATCGGAAAAAATCGGAAAAAAATCGAAAAAAATCGGAAAAAAATCGGAAAAAATCGGAAAAAAATCGGAAAAAAATCGGAAAAAAATCGGAAAAAAATCGGAAAAAAATCGGAAAAAAAACGGAAAAAAATCGGAAAAAAATCGGAAAAAAATCGGAAAAAAATCGGAAAAAAATCGGAAAAAAATCGGAAAAAAATCGGAAAAAAATCGGAAAAAAAAAAAAATCGGAAAAAAATCGGAAAAAAAAAATCGGAAAAAAAAAAAAATCGGAAAAAAATCGGAAAAAAATCGGAAAAAAATCGGAAAAAAATCGGAAAAAAAAAAATCGGAAAAAAATCGGAAAAAAATCGGAAAAAAATCGGAAAAAAATCGGAAAAAAATCGGAAAAAATCGGAAAAAATCGGAAAAAAATCGGAAAAAAATCGGAAAAAAATCGGAAAAAAATCGGAAAAAAATCGGAAAAAAAATCGGAAAAAAAAAAAAATCGGAAAAAAAAAAAATCGGAAAAAAATCGGAAAAAAATCGGAAAAAAATCGGAAAAAAATCGGAAAAAAATCGGAAAAAATCGGAAAAAAATCGGAAAAAAATCGGAAAAAAATCGGAAAAAAATCGGAAAAAAATCGGAAAAAAAATCGGAAAAAAATCGGAAAAAAATCGGAAAAAAAATCGAAAAAAATAGGAAAAAAATCGGAAAAAAAAAAAAATCGGAAAAAAATCGGAAAAAAATCGGAAAAAAATCGGAAAAAAATCGGAAAAAAATCGGAAAAAAATCGGAAAAAAATCGGAAAAAAATCGGAAAAAAATCGGAAAAAAATCGGAAAAAAATCGGAAAAAAATCGGAAAAAAATCGGAAAAAAATCGGAAAAAAATCGGAAAAAAATCGGAAAAAAATCGGAAAAAAATCGGAAAAAAATCGGAAAAAAATCGGAAAAAAATCGGGAAAAAATCGGAAAAAAATCGGAAAAAAAAAATCGGAAAAAAATCGGGAAAAAAATCGGAAAAAAAAAAAAATCGGAAAAAAATCGGAAAAAAATCGGAAAAAAAAAAAATCGGAAAAAAATCGGAAAAAAATCGGAAAAAAAATCGGAAAAAAATCGGAAAAAAATCGGAAAAAAATCGGAAAAAAATCGGAAAAAAATCGGAAAAAAATCGGAAAAAAATCGGAAAAAAATCGGAAAAAAATCGGAAAAAAATCGGAAAAAAATCGGAAAAAAATCGGAAAAAAATCGGAAAAAAATCGGAAAAAAATCGGAAAAAAATCGGAAAAAAATCGGAAAAAAATCGGAAAAAAATCGGAAAAAAATCGGAAAAAAATCGGAAAAAAATCGGAAAAAAAAAAAAATCGGAAAAAAAAAAAAATCGGAAAAAAATCGGAAAAAAATCGGAAAAAAATCGGAAAAAAATCGGAAAAAAAAAAAAATCGGAAAAAAATCGGAAAAAAATCGGAAAAAAATCGGAAAAAAATCGGAAAAAAATCGGAAAAAAATCGGAAAAAAATCGGAAAAAAATCGGAAAAAAAAAAAATCGGAAAAAAATCGGAAAAAAATCGGAAAAAAAAAAATCGGAAAAAAATCGGAAAAAAATCGGAAAAAAAAAATCGGAAAAAAATCGGAAAAAAAAAAAAATCGGAAAAAATCGGAAAAAAATCGGAAAAAAAAAAAAATCGGAAAAAAATCGGAAAAAAATCGGAAAAAAATCGGAAAAAAATCGGAAAAAAAAAAAATCGGAAAAAAATCGGAAAAAAAAAAATCGGAAAAAAATCGGAAAAAAATCGGAAAAAAATCGGAAAAAAATCGGAAAAAAATCGGAAAAAAATCGGAAAAAAATCGGAAAAAAATCGGAAAAAAATCGGAAAAAAATCGGAAAAAAATCGGAAAAAAATCGGAAAAAAATCGGAAAAAAATCGGAAAAAAATCGGAAAAAAATCGGAAAAAAATCGGAAAAAAATCGGAAAAAAAAAAAAATCGGAAAAAAATCGGAAAAAAATCGGAAAAAAATCGGAAAAAAATCGGAAAAAAATCGGAAAAAAATCGGAAAAAAATCGGAAAAAAATCGGAAAAAAATCGGAAAAAAATCGGAAAAAAAAAAAATCGGAAAAAAATCGGAAAAAAATCGGAAAAAAAAAAAATCGGAAAAAAATCGGAAAAAAATCGGAAAAAATCGGAAAAAAATCGGAAAAAAATCGGAAAAAAATCGGAAAAAAATCGGAAAAAAATCGGAAAAAAATCGGAAAAAAATCGGAAAAAAATCGGAAAAAAATCGGAAAAAAATCGGAAAAAAATCGGAAAAAAATCGGAAAAAAATCGGAAAAAAATCGGAAAAAAATCGGAAAAAAATCGGAAAAAAATCGGAAAAAAATCGGAAAAAAATCGGAAAAAAATCGGAAAAAAATCGGAAAAAAATCGGAAAAAAATCGGAAAAAAATCGGAAAAAAATCGGAAAAAAATCGGAAAAAAATCGGAAAAAAATCGGAAAAAAATCGGAAAAAAATCGGAAAAAAATCGGAAAAAAATCGGAAAAAAATCGGAAAAAAAAAAAATCGGAAAAAAATCGGAAAAAAATCGGAAAAAAATCGGAAAAAAATCGGAAAAAAAAAAAAATCGGAAAAAAATCGGAAAAAAATCGGAAAAAAATCGGAAAAAAATCGGAAAAAAATCGGAAAAAAAAATCGGAAAAAAATCGAAAAAATCGGAAAAAAATCGGAAAAAAATCGGAAAAAAATCGGGAAAAAAATCGGAAAAAAATCGGAAAAAAATCGGAAAAAAATCGGAAAAAAATCGGAAAAAAATCGGAAAAAAATCGGAAAAAAATCGGAAAAAAATCGGAAAAAAATCGGAAAAAAATCGGAAAAAAATCGGAAAAAAATCGGAAAAAAATCGGAAAAAAATCGGAAAAAAATCGGAAAAAAATCGGAAAAAAATCGGAAAAAAATCGGAAAAAAATCGGAAAAAAATCGGAAAAAAATCGGAAAAAAATCGGAAAAAAATCGGAAAAAAATCGGAAAAAAAAAAAAAATCGGAAAAAAATCGGAAAAAAATCGGAAAAAAATCGGAAAAAAATCGGAAAAAAATCGGAAAAAAATCGGAAAAAAAAAAATCGGAAAAAAATCGGAAAAAAATCGGAAAAAAATCGGAAAAAAATCGGAAAAAAATCGGAAAAAAATCGGAAAAAAATCGGAAAAAATCGGAAAAAAATCGGAAAAAATCGGAAAAAAATCGGAAAAAAATCGGAAAAAAATCGGAAAAAAATCGGAAAAAAATCGGAAAAAAATCGGAAAAAAATCGGAAAAAAATCGGAAAAAAATCGGAAAAAAATCGGAAAAAAATCGGAAAAAAATCGGAAAAAAATCGGAAAAAAATCGGAAAAAAATCGGAAAAAAATCGGAAAAAAATCGGAAAAAAATCGGAAAAAAATCGGAAAAAAATCGGAAAAAAATCGGAAAAAAATCGGAAAAAAATCGGAAAAAAATCGGAAAAAAATCGGAAAAAAATCGGAAAAAAAAAAAAATCGGAAAAAAATCGGAAAAAAATCGGAAAAAAATCGGAAAAAAATCGGAAAAAATCGGAAAAAAATCGGAAAAAAATCGGAAAAAAATCGGAAAAAAATCGGAAAAAAATCGGAAAAAAATCGGAAAAAAATCGGAAAAAAAAAAAAAATCGGAAAAAAAAAAAAATCGGAAAAAAATCGGAAAAAAATCGGAAAAAAATCGGAAAAAAATCGGAAAAAAATCGGAAAAAAATCGGAAAAAAATCGGAAAAAAATCGGAAAAAAATCGGAAAAAAATCGGAAAAAAAAAAAAATCGGAAAAAAATCGGAAAAAAATCGGAAAAAAATCGGAAAAAAATCGGAAAAAAATCGGAAAAAAATCGGAAAAAAAAAAAATCGGAAAAAAAAAAAAATCGGAAAAAAATCGGAAAAAAATCGGAAAAAAATCGGAAAAAAATCGGAAAAAAATCGGAAAAAAATCGGAAAAAAATCGGAAAAAAATCGGAAAAAAATCGGAAAAAAATCGGAAAAAAATCGGAAAAAAAAAAAATCGGAAAAAAAAAAAATCGGAAAAAAATCGGAAAAAAATCGGAAAAAAATCGGAAAAAAATCGGAAAAAAATCGGAAAAAAATCGGAAAAAAATCGGAAAAAAATCGGAAAAAAAAAAAAATCGGAAAAAAATCGGAAAAAAATCGGAAAAAAAAAAAAATCGGAAAAAAATCGGAAAAAAAAAAATCGGAAAAAAATCGGAAAAAAATCGGAAAAAATCGGAAAAAAATCGGAAAAAATCGGAAAAAAATCGGAAAAAAATCGGAAAAAAATCGGAAAAAAATCGGAAAAAAATCGGAAAAAAATCGGAAAAAAAAAAAAATCGGAAAAAAATCGGAAAAAAATCGGAAAAAAATCGGAAAAAAATCGGAAAAAAATCGGAAAAAAATCGGAAAAAAATCGGAAAAAAATCGGAAAAAAATCGGAAAAAAATCGGAAAAAAATCGGAAAAAAATCGGAAAAAAATCGGAAAAAAATCGGAAAAAAATCGGAAAAAAATCGGAAAAAAATCGGAAAAAAATCGGAAAAAAATCGGAAAAAAATCGGAAAAAAAAAAAAATCGGAAAAAAAAAAAATCGGAAAAAAATCGGAAAAAAATCGGAAAAAAAAAAATCGGAAAAAAAAAAAAATCGGAAAAAAAAAAATCGGAAAAAAATCGGAAAAAAATCGGAAAAAAATCGGAAAAAAATCGGAAAAAAATCGGAAAAAAAAAAAAAAAAAAATCGGAAAAAAATCGGAAAAAAATCGGAAAAAAATCGGAAAAAAATCGGAAAAAATCGGAAAAAAATCGGAAAAAATCGGAAAAAAATCGGAAAAAAATCGGAAAAAATCGGAAAAAAATCGGAAAAAAATCGGAAAAAAATCGGAAAAAAATCGGAAAAAAATCGGAAAAAAATCGGAAAAAAATCGGAAAAAAATCGGAAAAAAATCGGAAAAAAATCGGAAAAAAATCGGAAAAAAATCGGAAAAAAATCGGAAAAAAATCGGAAAAAAATCGGAAAAAAATCGGAAAAAAAAAAAATCGGAAAAAAATCGGAAAAAAATCGGAAAAAAATCGGAAAAAAATCGGAAAAAAATCGGAAAAAAATCGGAAAAAAATCGGAAAAAAATCGGAAAAAAATCGGAAAAAAATCGGAAAAAAATCGGAAAAAAATCGGAAAAAAATCGGAAAAAAAAAAATCGGAAAAAAATCGGAAAAAAATCGGAAAAAAATCGGAAAAAAATCGGAAAAAAATCGGAAAAAAATCGGAAAAAAATCGGAAAAAAATCGGAAAAAAATCGGAAAAAAAAAAAAAAATCGGAAAAAATCGGAAAAAAATCGGAAAAAAAAAAAATCGGAAAAAAATCGGAAAAAAATCGGAAAAAAATCGGAAAAAAATCGGAAAAAAATCGGAAAAAAATCGGAAAAAAATCGGAAAAAAATCGGAAAAAAATCGGAAAAAAATCGGAAAAAAATCGGAAAAAAATCGGAAAAAAATCGGAAAAAAATCGGAAAAAAATCGGAAAAAAATCGGAAAAAAATCGGAAAAAAATCGGAAAAAAATCGGAAAAAAATCGGAAAAAAATCGGAAAAAAATCGGAAAAAAATCGGAAAAAAATCGGAAAAAAATCGGAAAAAAATCGGAAAAAAATCGGAAAAAAATCGGAAAAAAATCGGAAAAAAAAAAATCGGAAAAAAATCGGAAAAAAATCGGAAAAAAATCGGAAAAAAATCGGAAAAAAATCGGAAAAAAATCGGAAAAAAATCGGAAAAAAATCGGAAAAAAAAAATCGGAAAAAAATCGGAAAAAAATCGGAAAAAAATCGGAAAAAAATCGGAAAAAAATCGGAAAAAAATCGGAAAAAAATCGGAAAAAAATCGGAAAAAAATCGGAAAAAAATCGGAAAAAAATCGGAAAAAAATCGGAAAAAAATCGGAAAAAAATCGGAAAAAAAAAAAAAAATCGGAAAAAAATCGGAAAAAAATCGGAAAAAAATCGGAAAAAAATCGGAAAAAAATCGGAAAAAAATCGGAAAAAAATCGGAAAAAAATCGGAAAAAAATCGGAAAAAAATCGGAAAAAAATCGGAAAAAAATCGGAAAAAAATCGGAAAAAAATCGGAAAAAAATCGGAAAAAAATCGGAAAAAAAAAAATCGGAAAAAAATCGGAAAAAAATCGGAAAAAAATCGGAAAAAAATCGGAAAAAAATCGGAAAAAAAAAAAATCGGAAAAAATCGGAAAAAAAAATCGGAAAAAAATCGGAAAAAAATCGGGAAAAAAATCGGAAAAAAATCGGAAAAAAATCGGAAAAAAATCGGAAAAAAATCGGAAAAAAAAAAAATCGGAAAAAACGGAAAAAAATCGGAAAAAAATCGGAAAAAAATCGGAAAAAAATCGGAAAAAAATCGGAAAAAAATCGGAAAAAAATCGGAAAAAAATCGGAAAAAAATCGGAAAAAAATCGGAAAAAAATCGGAAAAAAATCGGAAAAAAATCGGAAAAAAATCGGAAAAAAAAAAAATCGGAAAAAAATCGGAAAAAAATCGGAAAAAAATCGGAAAAAAATCGGAAAAAAATCGGAAAAAAATCGGAAAAAAATCGGAAAAAAATCGGAAAAAAATCGGAAAAAAATCGGAAAAAAATCGGAAAAAAATCGGAAAAAAATCGGAAAAAAATCGGAAAAAAATCGGAAAAAAATCGGAAAAAAATCGGAAAAAAATCGGAAAAAAATCGGAAAAAAATCGGAAAAAAATCGGAAAAAAATCGGAAAAAAATCGGAAAAAAATCGGAAAAAAATCGGAAAAAAATCGGAAAAAAAAAAAAAATCGGAAAAAAATCGGAAAAAAATCGGAAAAAAATCGGAAAAAATCGGAAAAAAATCGGAAAAAAAATCGGAAAAAAATCGGAAAAAAATCGGAAAAAAATCGGAAAAAAAAAAAAATCGGAAAAAAATCGGAAAAAAATCGGAAAAAATCGGAAAAAAATCGGAAAAAAATCGGAAAAAAATCGGAAAAAAATCGGAAAAAAATCGGAAAAAAATCGGAAAAAAATCGGAAAAAAATCGGAAAAAAATCGGAAAAAAATCTGAAACAATCGGAAAAAAATCGGGAAAAAAATCGGAAAAAAATCGGAAAAAAATCGGAAAAAAATCGGAAAAAAATCGGAAAAAAATCGGAAAAAAATCGGAAAAAAATCGGAAAAAAAAATCGGAAAAAAATCGGAAAAAAATCGGAAAAAAATCGGAAAAAAAAAAAAATCGGAAAAAAATCGGAAAAAAATCGGAAAAAAAAATCGGAAAAAAATCGGAAAAAAAAAAAAATCGGAAAAAAATCGGAAAAAAAAAAAATCGGAAAAAAATCGGAAAAAAATCGGAAAAAAATCGGAAAAAAATCGGAAAAAAATCGGAAAAAATCGGAAAAAATCGGAAAAAAATCGGAAAAAAATCGGAAAAAAATCGGAAAAAAAAAAATCGGAAAAAAATCGGAAAAAAATCGGAAAAAAAAAAAAATCGGAAAAAAATCGGAAAAAAATCGGAAAAAAATCGGAAAAAAATCGGAAAAAAAAAAAAATCGGAAAAAAATCGGAAAAAAATCGGAAAAAAAAAAAAATCGGAAAAAAATCGGAAAAAAATCGGAAAAAAATCGGAAAAAAATCGGAAAAAAATCGGAAAAAAATCGGAAAAAAATCGGAAAAAAAAAAATCGGAAAAAAATCGGAAAAAAATCGGAAAAAAATCGGAAAAAAATCGGAAAAAAATCGGAAAAAAATCGGAAAAAAATCGGAAAAAAATCGGAAAAAAATCGGAAAAAAATCGGAAAAAAATCGGAAAAAAATCGGAAAAAAATCGGAAAAAAATCGGAAAAAAATCGGAAAAAAATCGGAAAAAAATCGGAAAAAAATCGGAAAAAAATCGGAAAAAAATCGGAAAAAAAAAAAAATCGGAAAAAAATCGGAAAAAAATCGGAAAAAAATCGGAAAAAAATCGGAAAAAAATCGGAAAAAAATCGGAAAAAAATCGGAAAAAAATCGGAAAAAAATCGGAAAAAAATCGGAAAAAAATCGGAAAAAAATCGGAAAAAAATCGGAAAAAAATCGGAAAAAAAAAAAAAAATCGGAAAAAAAAAAAAATCGGAAAAAAATCGGAAAAAAATCGGAAAAAAATCGGAAAAAAATCGGAAAAAAATCGGAAAAAAATCGGAAAAAAATCGGAAAAAATCGGAAAAAAAAAAATCGGAAAAAAATCGGAAAAAAATCGGAAAAAAATCGGAAAAAAATCGGAAAAAAATCGGAAAAAAATCGGAAAAAAATCGGAAAAAAATCGGAAAAAAATCGGAAAAAAATCGGAAAAAAATCGGAAAAAAATCGGAAAAAAAAAAAAATCGGAAAAAAATCGGAAAAAAAAAATCGGAAAAAAATCGGAAAAAAATCGGAAAAAAATCGGAAAAAAATCGGAAAAAAATCGGAAAAAAATCGGAAAAAAATCGGAAAAAAATCGGAAAAAAATCGGAAAAAAATCGGAAAAAAATCGGAAAAAAATCGGAAAAAAATCGGAAAAAAATCGGAAAAAAATCGGAAAAAAATCGGAAAAAAATCGGAAAAAAATCGGAAAAAAATCGGAAAAAAATCGGAAAAAAATCGGAAAAAAATCGGAAAAAAATCGGAAAAAAATCGGAAAAAAATCGGAAAAAAATCGGAAAAAAATCGGAAAAAAATCGGAAAAAAATCGGAAAAAAATCGGAAAAAAATCGGAAAAAAATCGGAAAAAAATCGGAAAAAAATCGGAAAAAAATCGGAAAAAAATCGGAAAAAAATCGGAAAAAAATCGGAAAAAAATCGGAAAAAAATCGGAAAAAAATCGGAAAAAAATCGGAAAAAAATCGGAAAAAAATCGGAAAAAAATCGGAAAAAAATCGGAAAAAAATCGGAAAAAAATCGGAAAAAAATCGGAAAAAAAAAAAAATCGGAAAAAAAAAAATCGGAAAAAAAAAAATCGGAAAAAAATCGGAAAAAAATCGGAAAAAATCGGAAAAAAATCGGAAAAAATCGGAAAAAAATCGGAAAAAAATCGGAAAAAAATCGGAAAAAAATCGGAAAAAAATCGGAAAAAAATCGGAAAAAAATCGGAAAAAAAAAAAATCGGAAAAAAATCGGAAAAAAATCGGAAAAAAATCGGAAAAAAATCGGAAAAAAATCGGAAAAAAATCGGAAAAAAATCGGAAAAAAATCGGAAAAAAATCGGAAAAAAATCGGAAAAAAATCGGAAAAAAATCGGAAAAAAATCGGAAAAAAATCGGAAAAAAAAAAAATCGGAAAAAAATCGGAAAAAAATCGGAAAAAAAAAAAAATCGGAAAAAAATCGGAAAAAAATCGGAAAAAAATCGGAAAAAAATCGGAAAAAAATCGGAAAAAAATCGGAAAAAAATCGGAAAAAAATCGGAAAAAAATCGGAAAAAAATCGGAAAAAAATCGGAAAAAAATCGGAAAAAAAATCGGAAAAAAATCGGAAAAAAATCGGAAAAAAAATCGGAAAAAAATCGGAAAAAAATCGGAAAAAATCGGAAAAAAATCGGAAAAAAAAAAAAATCGGAAAAAAATCGGAAAAAAATCGGAAAAAAATCGGAAAAAAATCGGAAAAAAATCGGAAAAAAATCGGAAAAAAATCGGAAAAAAATCGGAAAAAAATCGGAAAAAAATCGGAAAAAAAAAAAAATCGGAAAAAAAAAAAAATCGGAAAAAAAATCGGAAAAAAATCGGAAAAAAATCGGAAAAAAATCGGAAAAAAATCGGAAAAAAATCGGAAAAAAATCGGAAAAAAATCGGAAAAAAATCGGAAAAAAATCGGAAAAAAATCGGAAAAAAATCGGAAAAAAATCGGAAAAAAATCGGAAAAAAATCGGAAAAAAATCGGAAAAAAATCGGAAAAAAATCGGAAAAAAATCGGAAAAAAATCGGAAAAAAATCGGAAAAAAATCGGAAAAAAATCGGAAAAAAATCGGAAAAAAATCGGAAAAAAATCGGAAAAAAATCGGAAAAAAATCGGAAAAAAATCGGAAAAAAAAAAAAAGAAAAAATCGGAAAAAAATCGGAAAAAAATCGGAAAAAAATCGGAAAAAAATCGGAAAAAAATCGGAAAAAAAAAAAAATCGGAAAAAAATCGGAAAAAAATCGGAAAAAAATCGGAAAAAAATCGGAAAAAAATCGGAAAAAAATCGGAAAAAAATCGGAAAAAAAAAAAAATCGGAAAAAAATCGGAAAAAAATCGGAAAAAAATCGGAAAAAAATCGGAAAAAAATCGGAAAAAAATCGGAAAAAAATCGGAAAAAAATCGGAAAAAAATCGGAAAAAAATCGGAAAAAAATCGGAAAAAAATCGGAAAAAAAAAAATCGGAAAAAAATCGGAAAAAAATCGGAAAAAAATCGGAAAAAAATCGGAAAAAAATCGGAAAAAAAAAAAATCGGAAAAAAATCGGAAAAAAAAAAAAATCGGAAAAAAATCGGAAAAAAATCGGAAAAAAATCGGAAAAAAATCGGAAAAAAATCGGAAAAAAATCGGAAAAAAATCGGAAAAAAATCGGAAAAAAATCGGAAAAAAAAAAAAATCGGAAAAAAATCGGAAAAAAAATCGGAAAAAAATCGGAAAAAAATCGGAAAAAAATCGGAAAAAAATCGGAAAAAAAAAAAATCGGAAAAAAAAAAATCGGAAAAAAATCGGAAAAAAATCGGAAAAAAATCGGAAAAAAATCGGAAAAAAATCGGAAAAAAATCGGAAAAAAATCGGAAAAAAAATCGGAAAAAAATCGGAAAAAAATCGGAAAAAAATCGGAAAAAAATCGGAAAAAAATCGGAAAAAAATCGGAAAAAAATCGGAAAAAAAAAAAATCGGAAAAAAATCGGAAAAAAATCGGAAAAAAATCGGAAAAAAATCGGAAAAAAATCGGAAAAAAATCGGAAAAAAATCGGAAAAAAAAAAAATCGGAAAAAAATCGGAAAAAAAAAAAAATCGGAAAAAAATCGGAAAAAAATCGGAAAAAAATCGGAAAAAAATCGGAAAAAAATCGGAAAAAAATCGGAAAAAAATCGGAAAAAAATCGGAAAAAAATCGGAAAAAAATCGGAAAAAAATCGGAAAAAAATCGGAAAAAATCGGAAAAAAATCGGAAAAAAATCGGAAAAAAATCGGAAAAAAATCGGAAAAAAATCGGAAAAAAATCGGAAAAAAATCGGAAAAAAATCGGAAAAAAATCGGAAAAAAATCGGAAAAAAATCGGAAAAAAAAAAAATCGGAAAAAAATCGGAAAAAAATCGGAAAAAAATCGGAAAAAAATCGGAAAAAAATCGGAAAAAAATCGGAAAAAAATCGGAAAAAAATCGGAAAAAAATCGGAAAAAAATCGGAAAAAAATCGGAAAAAAATCGGAAAAAAAAAAAAATCGGAAAAAAATCGGAAAAAAATCGGAAAAAAATCGGAAAAAAAAAAAATCGGAAAAAAATCGGAAAAAATCGGAAAAAAATCGGAAAAAAATCGGAAAAAAATCGGAAAAAAAAAAAATCGGAAAAAAATCGGAAAAAAATCGGAAAAAAATCGGAAAAAAATCGGAAAAAAATCGGAAAAAAAATCGGAAAAAAATCGGAAAAAAATCGGAAAAAAATCGGAAAAAAATCGGAAAAAAAAAAAAATCGGAAAAAAATCGGAAAAAAATCGGAAAAAAATCGGAAAAAAATCGGAAAAAAAAAAAAATCGGAAAAAAATCGGAAAAAAATCGGAAAAAAATCGGAAAAAAATCGGAAAAAAATCGGAAAAAAATCGGAAAAAAATCGGAAAAAAATCGGAAAAAAATCGGAAAAAAATCGGAAAAAAATCGGAAAAAAATCGGAAAAAAATCGGAAAAAAATCGGAAAAAAATCGGAAAAAAATCGGAAAAAAATCGGAAAAAAAAAAATCGGAAAAAAATCGGAAAAAAATCGGAAAAAAATCGGAAAAAAATCGGAAAAAAATCGGAAAAAAAAAATCGGAAAAAAATCGGAAAAAAATCGGAAAAAAAAAAAAATCGGAAAAAAATCGGAAAAAAATCGGAAAAAAATCGGAAAAAAATCGGAAAAAAATCGGAAAAAAATCGGAAAAAAATCGGAAAAAAAAAAAAATCGGAAAAAAATCGGAAAAAAAAAAAAATCGGAAAAAATCGGAAAAAAATCGGAAAAAAATCGGAAAAAAAAAAAAATCGGAAAAAAATCGGAAAAAAAAAAAAATCGGAAAAAAATCGGAAAAAAAAAAAAATCGGAAAAAAATCGGAAAAAAATCGGAAAAAAATCGGAAAAAAATCGGAAAAAAATCGGAAAAAAATCGGAAAAAAATCGGAAAAAAATCGGAAAAAAATCGGAAAAAAATCGGAAAAAAATCGGAAAAAAATCGGAAAAAAATCGGAAAAAAATCGGAAAAAAATCGGAAAAAAATCGGAAAAAAATCGGAAAAAAATCGGAAAAAAATCGGAAAAAAATCGGAAAAAAATCGGAAAAAAATCGGAAAAAAATCGGAAAAAAATCGGAAAAAAATCGGAAAAAAATCGGAAAAAAAAAAAAATCGGAAAAAAATCGGAAAAAAATCGGGAAAAAATCGGAAAAAAATCGGAAAAAAATCGGAAAAAAATCGGAAAAAAATCGGAAAAAAATCGGAAAAAAATCGGAAAAAAATCGGGAAAAAATCGGAAAAAAATCGGAAAAAAATCGGAAAAAAATTTTTTTTTTTTTTTCGGAAAAAAATCGGAAAAAAATCGGAAAAAAATCGGAAAAAAATCGGAAAAAAATCGGAAAAAAATCGGAAAAAAATCGGAAAAAAATCGGAAAAAAATCGGAAAAAAATCGGAAAAAAATCGGAAAAAAATCGGAAAAAAATCGGAAAAAAATCGGAAAAAAATCGGAAAAAAATCGGAAAAAAATCGGAAAAAAATCGGAAAAAAATCGGAAAAAAATCGGAAAAAAATCGGAAAAAAATCGGAAAAAAATCGGAAAAAAATCGGAAAAAAATCGGAAAAAAATCGGAAAAAAATCGGAAAAAAATCGGAAAAAAATCGGAAAAAAAAAAAAATCGGAAAAAAATCGGAAAAAAATCGGAAAAAAATCGGAAAAAAATCGGAAAAAAATCGGAAAAAAATCGGAAAAAAAAAAAAATCGGAAAAAAATCGGAAAAAAATCGGAAAAAAATCGGAAAAAAAAAAAAATCGGAAAAAAATCGGAAAAAAAATCGGAAAAAATCGGAAAAAATCGGAAAAAAATCGGAAAAAAAAAAAAATCGGAAAAAAATCGGAAAAAAATCGGAAAAAAATCGGAAAAAAAATCGGAAAAAAATCGGAAAAAAATCGGAAAAAAATCGGAAAAAAATCGGAAAAAAATCGGAAAAAAATCGGAAAAAAATCGGAAAAAAATCGGAAAAAAATCGGAAAAAAATCGGAAAAAAATCGGAAAAAAAAAAATCGGAAAAAAATCGGAAAAAAATCGGAAAAAAAATCGGAAAAAAATCGGAAAAAAATCGGAAAAAAATCGGAAAAAAATCGGAAAAAAATCGGAAAAAAATCGGAAAAAAATCGGAAAAAAATCGGAAAAAAATCGGAAAAAAATCGGAAAAAAATCGGAAAAAAATCGGAAAAAATCGGAAAAAAATCGGAAAAAAATCGGAAAAAAATCGGGAAAAAAATCGGAAAAAAATCGGAAAAAAAAAAAAATCGGAAAAAAAAAAAATCGGAAAAAAAATCGGAAAAAAATCGGAAAAAAATCGGAAAAAATCGGAAAAAAATCGGAAAAAAATCGGAAAAAAAAAAAATCGGAAAAAAATCGGAAAAAAATCGGAAAAAAATCGGAAAAAAATCGGAAAAAAATCGGAAAAAAATCGGAAAAAAATCGGAAAAAAATCGGAAAAAAATCGGAAAAAAATCGGAAAAAAATCGGAAAAAAATCGGAAAAAAATCGGAAAAAAATCGGAAAAAAATCGGAAAAAAATCGGAAAAAAATCGGAAAAAAATCGGAAAAAAAAAAAAATCGGAAAAAAATCGGAAAAAAATCGGAAAAAAATCGGAAAAAAATCGGAAAAAAAAAAAATCGGAAAAAAATCGGAAAAAAATCGGAAAAAAATCGGAAAAAAAAAAAATCGGAAAAAAATCGGAAAAAAATCGGAAAAAAATCGGAAAAAAATCGGAAAAAAATCGGAAAAAAATCGGAAAAAAATCGGAAAAAAAAAAAAATCGGAAAAAAATCGGAAAAAAATCGGAAAAAATCGGAAAAAATCGGAAAAAAAATCGGAAAAAAATCGGAAAAAAATCGGAAAAAAATCGGAAAAAAATCGGAAAAAAATCGGAAAAAAATCGGAAAAAAATCGGAAAAAAAAAAAAATCGGAAAAAAATCGGAAAAAAATCGGAAAAAAATCGGAAAAAAATCGGAAAAAAATCGGAAAAAAATCGGAAAAAAATCGGAAAAAAATCGGAAAAAAATCGGAAAAAAATCGGAAAAAAATCGGAAAAAAATCGGAAAAAAAAAAAAATCGGAAAAAAATCGGAAAAAAAAAAAAATCGGAAAAAAATCGGAAAAAAATCGGAAAAAAATCGGAAAAAAATCGGAAAAAAATCGGAAAAAAATCGGAAAAAAATCGGAAAAAAATCGGAAAAAAATCGGAAAAAAATCGGAAAAAAATCGGAAAAAAATCGGAAAAAAATCGGAAAAAAATCGGAAAAAAATCGGAAAAAAATCGGAAAAAAAAAAAATCGGAAAAAAATCGGAAAAAAATCGGAAAAAAAAACGGAAAAAAATCGAAAAAAAATCGGAAAAAAATCGGAAAAAATCGGAAAAAAATCGGAAAAAAATCGGAAAAAAATCGGAAAAAAATCGGAAAAAAATCGGAAAAAAATCGGAAAAAATATCGGAAAAAATCGGAAAAAAATCGGAAAAAAATCGGAAAAAAATCGGAAAAAAATCGGAAAAAAATCGGGAAAAAATCGGAAAAAATCGGAAAAAAATCGGAAAAAAATCGGAAAAAAATCGGAAAAAAATCGGAAAAAAATCGGAAAAAAATCGGAAAAAAATCGGAAAAAAATCGGAAAAAAATCGGAAAAAAATCGGAAAAAAATCGGAAAAAAATCGGAAAAAAATCGGAAAAAAATCGGAAAAAAATCGGAAAAAAATCGGAAAAAAATCGGAAAAAAAAAAAATCGGAAAAAAAAAAAATCGGAAAAAAATCGGAAAAAAATCGGAAAAAAATCGGAAAAAATCGGAAAAAAATCGGAAAAAAAATCGGAAAAAAATCGGAAAAAAATCGGAAAAAAATCGGAAAAAAATCGGAAAAAAATCGGAAAAAAATCGGAAAAAAATCGGAAAAAAATCGGAAAAAAATCGGAAAAAAATCGGAAAAAAATCGGAAAAAAATCGGAAAAAAATCGGAAAAAAATCGGAAAAAAATCGGAAAAAAATCGGAAAAAAATCGGAAAAAAATCGGAAAAAAATCGGAAAAAAATCGGAAAAAAATCGGAAAAAAATCGGAAAAAAATCGGAAAAAAATCGGAAAAAAATCGGAAAAAAATCGGAAAAAAATCGGAAAAAAATCGGAAAAAAATCGGAAAAAAATCGGAAAAAAATCGGAAAAAAATCGGAAAAAAATCGGAAAAAAATCGGAAAAAAATCGGAAAAAAATCGGAAAAAAATCGGAAAAAAATCGGAAAAAAAAAAAATCGGAAAAAAATCGGAAAAAAAAAAAAAAAATCGGAAAAAAAAAAATCGGAAAAAAAAAAAATCGGAAAAAAAAAAAAAATCGGAAAAAAAAAAAATCGGAAAAAAATCGGAAAAAAATCGGAAAAAAAATCGGAAAAAAATCGGAAAAAAATCGGAAAAAAATCGGAAAAAAATCGGAAAAAAATCGGAAAAAAAAAAAAAAAAAAAATCGGAAAAAAATCGGAAAAAAAAAAATCGGAAAAAAATCGGAAAAAAATCGGAAAAAAATCGGAAAAAAATCGGAAAAAAATCGGAAAAAAATCGGAAAAAAATCGGAAAAAAATCGGAAAAAAATCGGAAAAAAATCGGAAAAAAATCGGAAAAAAATCGGAAAAAAATCGGAAAAAAATCGGAAAAAAAAAAATCGGAAAAAAATCGGAAAAAAATCGGAAAAAAATCGGAAAAAAATCGGAAAAAAATCGGAAAAAAATCGGAAAAAAATCGGAAAAAAATCGGAAAAAAAAAAAAATCGGAAAAAAATCGGAAAAAAATCGGAAAAAAATCGGAAAAAAATCGGAAAAAAATCGGAAAAAAATCGGAAAAAAATCGGAAAAAATCGGAAAAAAATCGGAAAAAAATCGGAAAAACGGAAAAAAATCGAAAAAAATCGGAAAAAAAAAAAAATCGGAAAAAAATCGGAAAAAAATCGGAAAAAAATCGGAAAAAATCGGAAAAAAATCGGAAAAAAATCGGAAAAAAATCGGAAAAAAATCGGAAAAAAATCGGAAAAAAATCGGAAAAAAATCGGAAAAAAATCGGAAAAAAAAAAAATCGGAAAAAAATCGGAAAAAAAAAAAATCGGAAAAAAATCGGAAAAAAATCGGAAAAAAATCGGAAAAAAATCGGAAAAAAATCGGAAAAAAATCGGAAAAAAATCGGAAAAAAATCGGAAAAAAATCGGAAAAAAATCGGAAAAAAATCGGAAAAAAATCGGAAAAAAATCGGAAAAAAATCGGAAAAAAATCGGAAAAAAAAAATCGGAAAAAAATCGGAAAAAAATCGGAAAAAAATCGGAAAAAAATCGGAAAAAAATCGGAAAAAAAAAAAAATCGGAAAAAAATCGGAAAAAAATCGGAAAAAAATCGGAAAAAAAAAATCGGAAAAAAATCGGAAAAAAATCGGAAAAAAAAAAAAATCGGAAAAAAATCGGAAAAAAATCGGAAAAAAATCGGAAAAAAATCGGAAAAAAATCGGAAAAAAATCGGAAAAAAAAAAATCGGAAAAAATCGGAAAAAAATCGGAAAAAAATCGGAAAAAAATCGGAAAAAAATCGGAAAAAAATCGGAAAAAAATCGGAAAAAAATCGGAAAAAAATCGGAAAAAAATCGGAAAAAAATCGGAAAAAAATCGGAAAAAAATCGGAAAAAAATCGGAAAAAAATCGGAAAAAAATCGGAAAAAAATCGGAAAAAAATCGGAAAAAAATCGGAAAAAAATCGGAAAAAAATCGGAAAAAAATCGGAAAAAAATCGGAAAAAAATCGGAAAAAAATCGGAAAAAAATCGGAAAAAAATCGGAAAAAAATCGGAAAAAAATCGGAAAAAAATCGGAAAAAAATCGGAAAAAAAAAAAAATCGGAAAAAAATCGGAAAAAAATCGGAAAAAAATCGGAAAAAAATCGGAAAAAAATCGGAAAAAAATCGGAAAAAAAAAAAATCGGAAAAAAATCGGAAAAAATCGGAAAAAAATCGGAAAAAAATCGGAAAAAAATCGGAAAAAAATCGGAAAAAAATCCGAAAAAAATCGGAAAAAAATCGGAAAAAAATCGGAAAAAAATCGGAAAAAAATCGGAAAAAAATCGGAAAAAAATCGGAAAAAAATCGGAAAAAAATCGGAAAAAAAAAAAAATCGGAAAAAAAAAAAATCGGAAAAAAATCGGAAAAAAATCGGAAAAAAATCGGAAAAAAATCGGAAAAAAATCGGAAAAAAATCGGAAAAAAAAAAAATCGGAAAAAAATCGGAAAAAAATCGGAAAAAAAAAAAAATCGGAAAAAAAAAAATCGGAAAAAAATCGGAAAAAAATCGGAAAAAAATCGGAAAAAAATCGGAAAAAAATCGGAAAAAAATCGGAAAAAAATCGGAAAAAAATCGGAAAAAAAATCGGAAAAAATCGGAAAAAAAATCGGAAAAAAATCGGAAAAAAATCGGAAAAAAATCGGAAAAAAATCGGAAAAAAATCGGAAAAAAAATCGGAAAAAAATCGGAAAAAAATCGGAAAAAATCGGAAAAAAATCGGAAAAAAATCGGAAAAAAATCGGAAAAAAATCGGAAAAAAATCGGAAAAAAATCGGAAAAAAATCGGAAAAAAATCGGAAAAAAATCGGAAAAAAATCGGAAAAAAATCGGAAAAAAATCGGAAAAAAAAAAATCGGAAAAAAATCGGAAAAAAATCGGAAAAAAAAAAATCGGAAAAAAATCGGAAAAAAATCGGAAAAAAATCGGAAAAAAATCGGAAAAAAATCGGAAAAAAATCGGAAAAAAATCGGAAAAAAATCGGAAAAAAATCGGAAAAAAATCGGAAAAAAATCGGAAAAAAATCGGAAAAAAATCGGAAAAAAATCGGAAAAAAATCGGAAAAAAATCGGAAAAAAATCGGAAAAAAATCGGAAAAAAATCGGAAAAAAATCGGAAAAAAATCGGAAAAAAAAAAAAATCGGAAAAAAAAAAAATCGGAAAAAAACGGGAAAAAATCGGAAAAAAAAATCGGAAAAAAATCGGAAAAAATCGGAAAAAATCGGAAAAAAAATCGGAAAAAAATCGGAAAAAAATCGGAAAAAAATCGGAAAAAAATCGGAAAAAAATCAGAAAAAAATCGGAAAAAAATCGGAAAAAAATCAGAAACAAATCGGAAAAAAATCGGAAAAAAATCGGAAAAAAATCGGAAAAAAATCGGAAAAAAATCGGAAAAAAATCGGAAAAAAAATCGGAAAAAATCGGGAAAAAATCGGAAAAAAATCGGAAAAAAATCGGAAAAAAATCGGAAAAAAATCGGAAAAAAATCGGAAAAAAATCGGAAAAAAATCGGAAAAAAATCGGAAAAAAATCGGAAAAAAATCGGAAAAAAATCGGAAAAAAAAAAAAATCGGAAAAAAATCGGAAAAAAAAAAAAAAATCGGAAAAAAATCGGAAAAAAAAAAATCGGAAAAAAATCGGAAAAAAATCGGAAAAAAATCGGAAAAAAATCAGAAAAAAATCGGAAAAAAATCGGAAAAAAATCAGAAAAAAATCGGAAAAAAATCGGAAAAAATCGGAAAAAAATCGGAAAAAATCGGAAAAAAATCGGAAAAAAATCGGAAAAAAATCGGAAAAAATCGGAAAAAAATCGGAAAAAAATCGGAAAAAAATCGGAAAAAAATCGGAAAAAAATCGGAAAAAAATCGGAAAAAAATCGGAAAAAAATCGGAAAAAAATCGGAAAAAAATCGGAAAAAAATCGGAAAAAAATCGGAAAAAAATCGGAAAAAAATCGGAAAAAAATCGGAAAAAAATCGGAAAAAAATCGGAAAAAAATCGGAAAAAAATCGGAAAAAAATCGGAAAAAAATCGGAAAAAAATCGGAAAAAAATCGGAAAAAAATCGGAAAAAAATCGGAAAAAAATCGGAAAAAAATCGGAAAAAAATCGGAAAAAAATCGGAAAAAAATCGGAAAAAAAAAAAATCGGAAAAAAATCGGAAAAAAATCGGAAAAAAATCGGAAAAAAAAAAAATCGGAAAAAAATCTGAAAAAAATCGGAAAAAAATCGGAAAAAAATCGGAAAAAAATCGGAAAAAAATCGGAAAAAAATCGGAAAAAATCGGAAAAAAATCGGAAAAAATCGGAAAAAAATCGGAAAAAAATCGGAAAAAAATCGGAAAAAAATCGGAAAAAATCGGAAAAAAATCGGAAAAAAATCGGAAAAAAATCGGAAAAAAATCGGAAAAAAATCGGAAAAAAATCGGAAAAAAATCGGAAAAAAATCGGAAAAAAATCGGAAAAAAATCGGAAAAAAATCGGAAAAAAATCGGAAAAAAATCGGAAAAAAATCGGAAAAAAATCGGAAAAAAATCGGAAAAAAATCGGAAAAAAATCGGAAAAAAATCGGAAAAAAAAAAAAATCGGAAAAAAATCGGAAAAAAATCGGAAAAAAATCGGAAAAAAATCGGAAAAAAATCGGAAAAAAATCGGAAAAAATCGGAAAAAAATCGGAAAAAAAAAATCGGAAAAAAATCGGAAAAAAATCGGAAAAAAATCGGAAAAAAAAAAAAATCGGAAAAAAATCGGAAAAAAATCGGAAAAAAATCGGAAAAAAAAAAAAATCGGAAAAAAATCGGAAAAAAATCGGAAAAAAATCGGAAAAAAATCGGAAAAAAATCGGAAAAAATCGGAAAAAAATCGGAAAAAAAAAAAAATCGGAAAAAAATCGGAAAAAAATCGGAAAAAAATCGGAAAAAAATCGGAAAAAAATCGGAAAAAAATCGGAAAAAAATCGGAAAAAAATCGGAAAAAAATCGGAAAAAAATCGGAAAAAAATCGGAAAAAAATCGGAAAAAAATCGGAAAAAAATCGGAAAAAAATCGGAAAAAAATCGGAAAAAAAAAAAATCGGAAAAAAATCGGAAAAAAATCGGAAAAAAATCGGAAAAAAAAAAAAAAAAAATCGGAAAAAAATCGGAAAAAAAAAAAAATCGGAAAAAAATCGGAAAAAAATCGGAAAAAAATCGGAAAAAAATCGGAAAAAAATCGGAAAAAAATCGGAAAAAAATCGGAAAAAAATCGGAAAAAAATCGGAAAAAAATCGGAAAAAAATCGGAAAAAAATCGGAAAAAAAAAAATCGGAAAAAAATCGGAAAAAAATCGGAAAAAAAAAAAATCGGAAAAAAATCGGAAAAAAATCGGAAAAAAATCGGAAAAAAAAAAAAATCGGAAAAAAATCGGAAAAAAATCGGAAAAAAATCGGAAAAAAAAAAATCGGAAAAAAATCGGAAAAAAATCGGAAAAAAAAAAAAATCGGAAAAAAATCGGAAAAAAATCGGAAAAAAATCGGAAAAAAATCGGAAAAAAATCGGAAAAAAATCGGAAAAAAATCGGAAAAAAATCGGAAAAAAATCGGAAAAAAATCGGAAAAAAATCGGAAAAAAATCGGAAAAAAATCGGAAAAAAATCGGAAAAAAATCGGAAAAAAATCGGAAAAAAATCGGAAAAAAATCGGAAAAAAATCGGAAAAAAATCGGAAAAAAAAAAAAATCGGAAAAAAATCGGAAAAAAATCGGAAAAAAAAAAAAATCGGAAAAAAAAAAAAATCGGAAAAAAAAAAAAATCGGAAAAAAATCGGAAAAAAAAAAAAATCGGAAAAAAAAAAATCGGAAAAAAATCGGAAAAAAATCGGAAAAAAATCGGAAAAAAATCGGAAAAAAAAATCGGAAAAAATCGGAAAAAAATCGGAAAAAAATCGGAAAAAAATCGGAAAAAAAAAAAATCGGAAAAAAATCGGAAAAAAATCGGAAAAAAATCGGAAAAAAATCGGAAAAAAATCGGAAAAAAATCGGAAAAAAATCGGAAAAAAATCGGAAAAAAATCGGAAAAAAATCGGAAAAAAATCGGAAAAAAATCGGAAAAAAATCGGAAAAAAATCGGAAAAAAATCGGAAAAAAATCGGAAAAAAATCGGAAAAAAATCGGAAAAAAAAAAAAAAATCGGAAAAAAATCGGAAAAAAATCGGAAAAAAATCGGAAAAAAATCGGAAAAAAATCGGAAAAAAATCGGAAAAAAATCGGAAAAAAATCGGAAAAAAATCGGAAAAAAATCGGAAAAAAAAAAATCGGAAAAAAATCGGAAAAAAATCGGAAAAAAAAAAAAATCGGAAAAAAATCGGAAAAAAATCGGAAAAAAAATCGGAAAAAAATCGGAAAAAAATCGGAAAAAAAAAAAATCGGAAAAAAATCGGAAAAAAAAAAAAATCGGAAAAAAATCGGAAAAAAATCGGAAAAAAATCGGAAAAAAATCGGAAAAAAATCGGAAAAAATCGGAAAAAAATCGGAAAAAATCGGAAAAAAATCGGAAAAAAATCGGAAAAAAATCGGAAAAAAATCGGAAAAAAAATCGGAAAAAAATCGGAAAAAAATCGGAAAAAAATCGGAAAAAAATCGGAAAAAAAAAAAATCGGAAAAAAATCGGAAAAAAATCGGAAAAAAATCGGAAAAAAATCGGAAAAAAATCGGAAAAAAATCGGAAAAAAATCGGAAAAAAATCGGAAAAAAATCGGAAAAAAATCGGAAAAAAAAAAAATCGGAAAAAAATCGGAAAAAAATCGGAAAAAAATCGGAAAAAAAAAAAATCGGAAAAAAATCGGAAAAAAATCGGAAAAAAATCGGAAAAAAATCGGAAAAAAATCGGAAAAAAATCGGAAAAAAATCGGAAAAAAATCGGAAAAAAATCGGAAAAAAATCGGAAAAAAATCGGAAAAAAATCGGAAAAAAAAAAAATCGGAAAAAAATCGGAAAAAAATCGGAAAAAAATCGGAAAAAAATCGGAAAAAAATCGGAAAAAAATCGGAAAAAAAAAAATCGGAAAAAAATCGGAAAAAAATCGGAAAAAAATCGGAAAAAAATCGGAAAAAAATCGGAAAAAAATCGGAAAAAAATCGGAAAAAAAAAAATCGGAAAAAAATCGGAAAAAAATCGGAAAAAAATCGGAAAAAAATCGGAAAAAAATCGGAAAAAAATCGGAAAAAAATCGGAAAAAAATCGGAAAAAAATCGGAAAAAAATCGGAAAAAAATCGGAAAAAAATCGGAAAAAAATCGGAAAAAAATCGGAAAAAAAAAAAAATCGGAAAAAAATCGGAAAAAAATCGGAAAAAAAAAAAATCGGAAAAAAATCGGAAAAAAATCGGAAAAAAAAAAAATCGGAAAAAAAAAAAAATCGGAAAAAAAAAATCGGAAAAAAATCGGAAAAAAATCGGAAAAAAATCGGAAAAAAATCGGAAAAAAATCGGAAAAAAATCGGAAAAAAATCGGAAAAAATCGGAAAAAAATCGGAAAAAAAATCGGAAAAAAATCGGAAAAAATCGGAAAAAAATCGGAAAAAAATCGGAAAAAAATCGGAAAAAAATCGGAAAAAAATCGGAAAAAAATCGGAAAAAAATCGGAAAAAAATCGGAAAAAAATCGGAAAAAAATCGGAAAAAAATCGGAAAAAAATCGGAAAAAAATCGGAAAAAAATCGGAAAAAAATCGGAAAAAAATCGGAAAAAAAAAATCGGAAAAAAATCGGAAAAAAATCGGAAAAAAATCGGAAAAAAAAAAATCGGAAAAAAATCGGAAAAAAATCGGAAAAAAATCGGAAAAAAATCGGAAAAAAATCGGAAAAAAATCGGAAAAAAATCGGAAAAAAATCGGAAAAAAATCGGAAAAAAATCGGAAAAAAATCGGAAAAAAATCGGAAAAAAATCGGAAAAAAATCGGAAAAAAAAAAAATCGGAAAAAAATCGGAAAAAAATCGGAAAAAAAAAAATCGGAAAAAAATCGGAAAAAAATCGGAAAAAAATCGGAAAAAAATCGGAAAAAATCGGAAAAAAATCGGAAAAAAATCGGAAAAAAATCGGAAAAAAATCGGAAAAAAATCGGAAAAAAATCGGAAAAAAATCGGAAAAAAATCGGAAAAAAATCGGAAAAAAATCGGAAAAAAATCGGAAAAAAATCGGAAAAAAATCGGAAAAAAAAAAAATCGGAAAAAATCGGAAAAAAATCGGAAAAAAAAAAAAATCGGAAAAAAATCGGAAAAAAATCGGAAAAAAATCGGAAAAAAATCGGAAAAAAATCGGAAAAAAATCGGAAAAAAATCGGAAAAAAATCGGAAAAAAATCGGAAAAAAATCGGAAAAAAATCGGAAAAAAATCGGAAAAAAATCGGAAAAAAATCGGAAAAAAATCGGAAAAAAATCGGAAAAAAATCGGAAAAAAATCGGAAAAAAATCGGAAAAAAAAATCGGAAAAAATCGGAAAAAAATCGGAAAAAAATCGGAAAAAAATCGGAAAAAAATCGGAAAAAAAAAAATCGGAAAAAAATCGGAAAAAAATCGGAAAAAATCGGAAAAAAAATCGGAAAAAAATCGGAAAAAAATCGGAAAAAAATCGGAAAAAAATCGGAAAAAAATCGGAAAAAAATCGGAAAAAAATCGGAAAAAAATCGGAAAAAATCGGAAAAAAATCGGAAAAAAATCGGAAAAAAATCGGAAAAAAATCGGAAAAAAAAAAATCGGAAAAAAATCGGAAAAAAATCGGAAAAAAATCGGAAAAAAATCGGAAAAAAATCGGAAAAAAATCGGAAAAAAAAAAATCGGAAAAAAATCGGAAAAAAAAAAATCGGAAAAAATCGGAAAAAAATCGGAAAAAAAAAAAATCGGAAAAAAATCGGAAAAAAAAAAATCGGAAAAAAATCGGAAAAAAAAAAAAATCGGAAAAAAATCGGAAAAAAATCGGAAAAAAATCGGAAAAAAATCGGAAAAAAATCGGAAAAAAATCGGAAAAAAATCGGAAAAAAATCGGAAAAAAATCGGAAAAAAATCGGAAAAAAATCGGAAAAAAATCGGAAAAAAATCGGAAAAAAATCGGAAAAAATCGGAAAAAAATCGGAAAAAATCGGAAAAAAATCGGAAAAAAATCGGAAAAAATCGGAAAAAAATCGGAAAAAAATCGGAAAAAAATCGGAAAAAAATCGGAAAAAAATCGGAAAAAAATCGGAAAAAAATCGGAAAAAAATCGGAAAAAAATCGGAAAAAAATCGGAAAAAAATCGGAAAAAAATCGGAAAAAAATCGGAAAAAAATCGGAAAAAAATCGGAAAAAAATCGGAAAAAAATCGGAAAAAAATCGGAAAAAAATCGGAAAAAAATCGGAAAAAAATCGGAAAAAAATCGGAAAAAAATCGGAAAAAAATCGGAAAAAAATCGGAAAAAAAAAAATCGGAAAAAAAAAAAATCGGAAAAAAAAAAAAATCGGAAAAAAATCGGAAAAAAATCGGAAAAAAATCGGAAAAAAATCGGAAAAAAATCGGAAAAAAAAAATCGGAAAAAATCGGAAAAAATCGGAAAAAATCGGAAAAAAATCGGAAAAAAATCCGGAAAAAAATCGGAAAAAAATCGGAAAAAAAAAAAAATCGGAAAAAAAATCGGAAAAAAATCGGAAAAAAATCGGAAAAAAATCGGAAAAAAATCGGAAAAAAATCGGAAAAAAATCGGAAAAAAAAAAAATCGGAAAAAAATCGGAAAAAAATCGGAAAAAAATCGGAAAAAAATCGGAAAAAAATCGGAAAAAAATCGGAAAAAAATCGGAAAAAAATCGGAAAAAAATCGGAAAAAAATCGGAAAAAAATCGGAAAAAAATCGGAAAAAAATCGGAAAAAAATCGGAAAAAAATCGGAAAAAAATCGGAAAAAAATCGGAAAAAAATCGGAAAAAAATCGGAAAAAAATCGGAAAAAAATCGGAAAAAAATCGGAAAAAAATCGGAAAAAAATCGGAAAAAAATCGGAAAAAAATCGGAAAAAAATCGGAAAAAAATCGGAAAAAAATCGGAAAAAAATCGGAAAAAAATCGGAAAAAAATCGGAAAAAAATCGGAAAAAAATCGGAAAAAATCGGAAAAAAATCGAAGAAAATTTTTTTTTTTTTTTTTTTTGGAAAAAAAAAATCGGAAAAAAATCGGAAAAAAATCGGAAAAAAATCGGAAAAAAAAAAAATCGGAAAAAAATCGGAAAAAAATCGGAAAAAAATCGGAAAAAAATCGGAAAAAAATCGGAAAAAAAAAAAATCGGAAAAAAATCGGAAAAAAAATCGGAAAAAAATCGGAAAAAAAAAAATCGGAAAAAAATCGGAAAAAAATCGGAAAAAAATCGGAAAAAAATCGGAAAAAAATCGGAAAAAAATCGGAAAAAAATCGGAAAAAAATCGGAAAAAAATCGGAAAAAAATCGGAAAAAAATCGGAAAAAAATCGGAAAAAAATCGGAAAAAAATCGGAAAAAAATCGGAAAAAAATCGGAAAAAAATCGGAAAAAAATCGGAAAAAAATCGGAAAAAAATCGGAAAAAAATCGGAAAAAAATCGGAAAAAAATCGGAAAAAAAAAAAAATCGGAAAAAAAAAAATCGGAAAAAAATCGGAAAAAAATCGGAAAAAAATCGGAAAAAAATCGGAAAAAAATCGGAAAAAAATCGGAAAAAAATCGGAAAAAATCGGAAAAAAATCGGAAAAAAATCGGAAAAAAAAAAAATCGGAAAAAAATCGGAAAAAAAACGGAAAAAAATCGGAAAAAAATCGGAAAAAAATCGGAAAAAAATCGGAAAAAAATCGGAAAAAAATCGGAAAAAAATCGGAAAAAAATCGGAAAAAAATCGGAAAAAAAAAAAAATCGGAAAAAAAAAAAAATCGGAAAAAAATCGGAAAAAAATCGGAAAAAAATCGGAAAAAAATCGGAAAAAAATCGGAAAAAAATCGGAAAAAAATCGGAAAAAAATCGGAAAAAAATCGGAAAAAAATCGGAAAAAAAAAAAATCGGAAAAAATCGGAAAAAAATCGGAAAAAAATCGGAAAAAAATCGGAAAAAAATCGGAAAAAAATCGGAAAAAAATCGGAAAAAAATCGGAAAAAAATCGGAAAAAAATCGGAAAAAAATCGGAAAAAAATCGGAAAAAATCGGAAAAAAATCGGAAAAAAATCGGAAAAAAATCGGAAAAAATCGGAAAAAAATCGGAAAAAAAATCGGAAAAAAATCGGAAAAAAATCGGAAAAAAAATCGGAAAAAAATCGGAAAAAAATCGGAAAAAAATCGGAAAAAAAAAAAAATCGGAAAAAAATCGGAAAAAAATCGGAAAAAAATCGGAAAAAAATCGGAAAAAAATCGGAAAAAAATCGGAAAAAAATCGGAAAAAAATCGGAAAAAAATCGGAAAAAAATCGGAAAAAAATCGGAAAAAAATCGGAAAAAAATCGGAAAAAAATCGGAAAAAAATCGGAAAAAAATCGGAAAAAAATCGGAAAAAAATCGGAAAAAAATCGGAAAAAAATCGGAAAAAAATCGGAAAAAAATCGGAAAAAAATCGGAAAAAAAAAATCGGAAAAAAAAAAAAATCGGAAAAAAATCGGAAAAAAATCGGAAAAAAATCGGAAAAAAATCGGAAAAAAAAATCGGAAAAAAATCGGAAAAAAATCGGAAAAAAATCGGAAAAAAATCGGAAAAAATCGGAAAAAAATCGGAAAAAAATCGGAAAAAAATCGGAAAAAAAAAAAATCGGAAAAAAATCGGAAAAAAATCGGAAAAAAATCGGAAAAAAATCGGAAAAAAATCGGAAAAAAATCGGAAAAAAATCGGAAAAAAATCGGAAAAAAATCGGAAAAAAATCGGAAAAAAATCGGAAAAAAATCGGAAAAAAATCGGAAAAAAATCGGAAAAAAATCGGAAAAAAAAAAAAATCGGAAAAAAATCGGAAAAAAAAAAAATCGGAAAAAAATCGGAAAAAAATCGGAAAAAAATCGGAAAAAAATCGGAAAAAAATCGGAAAAAAATCGGAAAAAAATCGGAAAAAAATCGGAAAAAAAAAAAAATCGGAAAAAAATCGGAAAAAAAATCGGAAAAAAATCGGAAAAAAATCGGAAAAAAAAAAAAATCGGAAAAAAATCGGAAAAAAATCGGAAAAAAATCGGAAAAAAATCGGAAAAAAATCGGAAAAAAAAAAAATCGGAAAAAAATCGGAAAAAAATCGGAAAAAAATCGGAAAAAATCGGAAAAAAATCGGAAAAAATCGGAAAAAAATCGGAAAAAAATCGGAAAAAAATCGGAAAAAAATCGGAAAAAAATCGGAAAAAAATCGGAAAAAAAAAAAAATCGGAAAAAAATCGGAAAAAAATCGGAAAAAAATCGGAAAAAAATCGGAAAAAAATCGGAAAAAAATCGGAAAAAAATCGGAAAAAAATCGGAAAAAAATCGGAAAAAAATCGGAAAAAAATCGGAAAAAAAAAAAAATCGGAAAAAAATCGGAAAAAAAAAAAATCGGAAAAAATCGGAAAAAAATCGGAAAAAAAAAAATCGGAAAAAAAAAAAATCGGAAAAAATCGGAAAAAAATCGGAAAAAAATCGGAAAAAAATCGGAAAAAAATCGGAAAAAAATCGGAAAAAAATCGGAAAAAAATCGGAAAAAAATCGGAAAAAAATCGGAAAAAAATCGGAAAAAAATCGGAAAAAAAAAAAAATCGGAAAAAAATCGGAAAAAAATCGGAAAAAAATCGGAAAAAAATCGGAAAAAAAAAAAAATCGGAAAAAAATCGGAAAAAAATCGGAAAAAAATCGGAAAAAAATCGGAAAAAAATCGGAAAAAAATCGGAAAAAAATCGGAAAAAAATCGGAAAAAAATCGGAAAAAAAAAAAAATCGGAAAAAAATCGGAAAAAAATCGGAAAAAAATCGGAAAAAAATCGGAAAAAAATCGGAAAAAAATCGGAAAAAAATCGGAAAAAAATCGGAAAAAAATCGGAAAAAAATCGGAAAAAAATCGGAAAAAAATCGGAAAAAAATCGGAAAAAATCGGAAAAAAATCGGAAAAAAATCGGAAAAAAATCGGAAAAAAATCGGAAAAAAATCGGAAAAAAATCGGAAAAAAATCGGAAAAAAATCGGAAAAAAATCGGAAAAAAATCGGAAAAAAATCGGAAAAAAATCGGAAAAAAATCGGAAAAAAATCGGAAAAAAATCGGAAAAAAAAAAATCGGAAAAAAATCGGAAAAAAATCGGAAAAAAAAAAAATCGGAAAAAATCGGAAAAAAATCGAAAAAAATCGGAAAAAAATCGGAAAAAAATCGGAAAAAAATCGGAAAAAAATCGGAAAAAAATCGGAAAAAAATCGGAAAAAAATCGGAAAAAAATCGGAAAAAAATCGGAAAAAAATCGGAAAAAAATCGGAAAAAAATCGGAAAAAAATCGGAAAAAAATCGGAAAAAAAAAAAATCGGAAAAAAATCGGAAAAAAATCGGAAAAAAATCGGAAAAAAATCGGAAAAAAATCGGAAAAAAATCGGAAAAAAATCGGAAAAAATCGGAAAAAATCGGAAAAAAATCAGAAAAAAATCGGAAAAAATCGGAAAAAAATCAGAAAAAAATCGGAAAAAATCGGAAAAAATCGGAAAAAAATCGGAAAAAAATCGGGAAAAAATCGGAAAAAAAATCGGAAAAAAATCGGAAAAAAATCGGAAAAAATCGGAAAAAAATCGGAAAAAAATCGGAAAAAAATCGGAAAAAAATCGGAAAAAATCGGAAAAAAATCGGAAAAAAATCGGAAAAAATCGGAAAAAAATCGGAAAAAAATCGGAAAAAATCGGAAAAAAATCGGAAAAAAATCGGAAAAAAATCGGAAAAAAAAAAAATCGGAAAAAAATCGGAAAAAAATCGGAAAAAAATCGGAAAAAAATCGGAAAAAATCGGAAAAAAATCGGAAAAAAATCGGAAAAAAATCGGAAAAAAATCGGAAAAAAATCGGAAAAAAATCGGAAAAAAATCGGAAAAAAATCGGAAAAAAAAAAAAATCGGAAAAAAATCGGAAAAAAATCGGAAAAAATCGGAAAAAAATCGGAAAAAAATCGGAAAAAAATCGGAAAAAAATCGGAAAAAAATCGGAAAAAAATCGGAAAAAAATCGGAAAAAAATCGGAAAAAAATCGGAAAAAAATCGGAAAAAAATCGGAAAAAAAAAAAATCGGAAAAAAATCGGAAAAAAATCGGAAAAAAATCGGAAAAAAATCGGAAAAAAATCGGAAAAAAATCGGAAAAAAATCGGAAAAAAATCGGAAAAAAAATCGAAAAAAATCGGAAAAAAATCGGAAAAAAAATCGGAAAAAAAAAAAAATCGGAAAAAAATCGGAAAAAAATCGGAAAAAAATCGGAAAAAAATCGGAAAAAAATCGGAAAAAAATCGGAAAAAAATCGGAAAAAAAAATCGGAAAAAAATCGGAAAAAAATCGGAAAAAAATCGGAAAAAAATCGGAAAAAAATCGGAAAAAATCGGAAAAAATCGGAAAAAATCGGAAAAAATCGGAAAAAAATCGGAAAAAAAATCGGAAAAAAATCGGAAAAAATCGGGAAAAAATCGGAAAAAATTTTTCCGATTTTTTTTTCCGATTTTTCCCGAATTTATTTTCCGATTTTTTCCGATTTTTTTCCGATTATTTTTCCGATTTTTTCCGAATTTATTTTCCGATTTTTTCCCGATTTTTCTCGATTTTTTTCGATTTTTTTCGATTATTTTTCCGATTTTTTCCGAATTTATTTTCCGATTTTTTTCCGATTTTTCCCGATTTTTTTTCCGATTTTTTTTCCGATTTTTTCCGAATTTATTTTCCGACTTTTTTCCCGATTTTTCCCGATTTTTTCCGATTATTTTTCCGATTTTTTCCGATTATTTTTCCGATTTTTTCCGAATTTATTTTCCGATTTTTTCCCGATGTTTTCCGATTATTCTTCCGATTTTTTCCGAATTTATTTTCCGATTTTTTTCCGATTTTTCCCGATTTTTCCCGATTTTTCCCGATTTTTTCCGATTATTTTTCCGATTTTTTCCGAATTTATTTTCCGATTTTTTCCCGATTTTTCTCGATTTTTTTTTTTTTCTCGAGTTTGAACAGTTATGTTTAAAACATTGTATCCGGAGTGCAACCAAACATGATGTATCCGGAGTGCAACCAAACATGATTTAGACCTTGTTTATGGAAAAGTGGTTATTTCTGTAGTTCAATTGCTGCAATTTGCTGAAAATTGTCCATAATAATGTCCCTAATCATCTGGTTTGAACAGTTATGTTTAAAACATTGTATCCGGAATGTAACGAAACATGATTATAGACCTTGTTTATGGAAAAGTGGTTATTTCTATTGCTGCAACTTGCTGAAAATTGTCCATAATGTCCCTAATCATCTAGTTTGAACAGTTATGTTTAAAACATTGTATCCGGAGTGCAACCAAACATGATTTTAGACCTTGTTTATGGAAAAGTGGTTATTTCTGTAGGTCAATTGCTGCAATTTGCTGAAAATTGTCCATAATAATGTCCCTAATCATCTAGTTTGAACAGTTCTGTTTAAAACATTGTATATGGAGTGCAACCAAACATGATTTAGACCTTGTTTATGGAAAAGTGGTTATTTCTGTAGTTCAATTGCTGCAATTTGCTGAAAATTGTCCATAATAATGTCCCTAATCATGGAAAAGTGGTTATTTCTGTAGTTCAATTGCTGCAATTTGCTGAAAATTGTCCATAATAATGTCCCTAATCATCTAGTTTGAACAGTTATGTTTAAAACATTGTATCCGGAGTGCAACCAAACATGATTTTAGACCTTGTTTATGGAAAAGTGGTTATTTCTGTAGTTCAGTTGCTGCAATTTGCTGAAAATTGTCCATAATAATGTCCCTAATCATCTAGTTTGAACAGTTATGTTTAAAACATTGTATCCGGAGTGCAACCAAACATGATTTAGACCTTGTTTATGGAAAAGTGGTTATTTCTGTAGTTCAGTTGCTGCAATTTGCTGAAAATTGTCCATAATAATGTCCCTAATCATCTAGTTTGAACAGTTATGTTTAAAACATTGTATCCGGAGTGCAACCAAACATGATTTTAGACCTTGTTTATGGAAAAGTGGTTATTTCAATTGCTGCAACTTGCTGAAAATTGTCCATAATGTCCCTAATCATCTAGTTTGAACAGTTATGTTTAAAACATTGTATCCGGAGTGCAACCAAACATGATTTTAGACCTTGTTTATGGAAAAGTGGTTATTTCTGTAGGTCAATTGCTGCAATTTGCTGAAAATTGTCCATAATAATGTCCCTAATCATCTAGTTTGAACAGTTATGTTTAAAACATTGTATCCGGAGTGCAACCAAACATGATTTAGACCTTGTTTATGGAAAAGTGGTTATTTCTGTAGTTCAGTTGCTGCAATTTGCTGAAAATTGTCCATAATAATGTCCCTAATCATCTAGTTTGAACAGTTATGTTTAAAACATTGTATCCGGAGTGCAATCAAACATGATTTTAGACCTTGTTTATGGAAAAGTGGTTATTTCTGTAGTTCATTTGCTGCAATTTGCTGAAAATTGTCCACAATAATGTCCCTAATCATCTAGTTTGAACAGTTATGTTTAAAACATTGTATCCGGAGTGCAACCAAACATGATGTATCCGGAGTGCAACCAAACATGATTTAGACCTTGTTTATGGAAAAGTGGTTATTTCTGTAGTTCAATTGCTGCAATTTGCTGAAAATTGTCCATAATAATGTCCCTAATCATGGAAAAGTGGTTATTTCTGTAGTTCAATTGCTGCAATTTGCTGAAAATTGTCCATAATAATGTCCCTAATCATCTAGTTTGAACAGTTATGTTTAAAACATTGTATCCGGAGTGCAACCAAACATGATTTAGACCTTGTTTATGGAAAAGTGGTTATTTCTGTAGTTCAATTGCTGCAATTTGCTGAAAATTGTCCATAATAATGTCCCTAATCATCTAGTTTGAACAGTTATGTTTAAAACATTGTATCCGGAGTGCAACCAAACATGATTTTAGACCTTGTTTATGGAAAAGTGGTTATTTCTATTGCTGCAACTTGCTGAAAATTGTCCATAATGTCCCTAATCATCTAGTTTGAACAGTTATGTTTAAAACATTGTATCCGGAGTGCAACCAAACATGATTTTAGACCTTGTTTATGGAAAAGTGGTTATTTCTGTAGGTCAATTGCTGCAATTTGCTGAAAATTGTCCATAATAATGTCCCTAATCATCTAGTTTGAACAGTTCTGTTTAAAACATTGTATATGGAGTGCAACCAAACATGATTTAGACCTTGTTTATGGAAAAGTGGTTATTTCTGTAGTTCAATTGCTGCAATTTGCTGAAAATTGTTCATAATAATGTCCCTATTCATCTAGTTTGAACAGTTATGTTTAAAACATTGTATCCGGAGTGCAACCAAACATGATGTTAGACCTTGTTTATGGAAAAGTGGTTATTTCTGTAGTTCAGTTGCTGCAATTTGCTGAAAATTGTCCATAATAATGTCCCTAATCATCTAGTTTGAACAGTTATGTTTAAAACATTGTATCCGGAGTGCAACCAAACATGATTTAGACCTTGTTTATGGAAAAGTGGTTATTTCTGTAGTTCAGTTGCTGCAATTTGCTGAAAATTGTCCATAATAATGTCCCTAATCATCTAGTTTGAACAGTTATGTTTAAAACATTGTATCCGGAGTGCAACCAAACATGATTTTAGACCTTGTTTATGGAAAAGTGGCTATTTCTATTGCTGCAACTTGCTGAAAATTGTCCATAATAATGTCCCTAATCATCTAGTTTGAACAGTTATGTTTAAAACATTGTATCCGGAGTGCAACCAAACATGATTTTAGACCTTGTTTATGGAAAAGTGGTTATTTCTGTATTTCAGTTGCTGCAATTTGCTGAAAATTGTCCATAATAATGTCCCTAATCATCTAGTTTGAACAGTTATGTTTAAAACATTGTATCCGGAGTGCAATCAAACATGATTTAGACCTTGTTTATGGAAAAGTGGTTATTTCTGTAGTTCAGTTGCTGCAATTTGCTGAAAATTGTCCATAATAATGTCCCTAATCATCTAGTTTGAACAGTTATGTTTAATACATTGTATCCGGAGTGCAACCAAACATGATTTAGACCTTGTTTATGGAAAAGTGGTTATTTCTGTAGTTCAATTGCTGCAATTTGCTGAAAATTGTCCATAATAATGTCCCTAATCATCTAGTTTGAACAGTTAAGTTTAAAACATTGTATCCGGAGTGCAACCAAACATGATTTTAGACCTTGTTTATGGAAAAGTGGTTATTTCTATTGCTGCAACTTGCTGAAAATTGTCCATAATGTCCCTAATCATCTAGTTTGAACAGTTATGTTTAAAACATTGTATCCGGAGTGCAACCAAACATGATTTTAGACCTTGTTTATGGAAAAGTGGTTATTTCTGTAGTTCAGTTGCTGCAATTTGCTGAAAATTGTCCATAATAATGTCCCTAATCATCTAGTTTGAACAGTTATGTTTAAAACATTGTATCCGGAGTGCAACCAAACATGATTTTAGACCTTGTTTATGGAAAAGTGGTTATTTCTGTAGTTCAGTTGCTGCAATTTGCTGAAAATTGTCCATAATAATGTCCCTAATCATCTAGTTTGAACAGTTATGTTTAAAACATTGTATCCGGAGTGCAACCAAACATGATTTTAGACCTTGTTTATGGAAAAGTGGTTATTTCTGTAGTTCATTTGCTGCAATTTGCTGAAAATTGTCCACAATAATGTCCCTAATCATCTAGTTTGAACAGTTATGTTTAAAACATTGTATCCGGAGTGCAACCAAACATGATGTATCCGGAGTGCAACCAAACATGATTTAGACCTTGTTTATGGAAAAGTGGTTATTTCTGTAGTTCAATTGCTGCAATTTGCTGAAAATTGTCCATAATAATGTCCCTAATCATCTAGTTTGAACAGTTATGTTTAAAACATTGTATCCGGAGTGCAACCAAACATGATTTTAGACCTTGTTTATGGAAAAGTGGTTATTTCTATTGCTGCAACTTGCTGAAAATTGTCCATAATGTCCCTAATCATCTAGTTTGAACAGTTATGTTTAAAACATTGTATCCGGAGTGCAACCAAACATGATTTTAGACCTTGTTTATGGAAAAGTGGTTATTTCTGTAGGTCAATTGCTGCAATTTGCTGAAAATTGTCCATAATAATGTCCCTAATCATCTAGTTTGAACAGTTCTGTTTAAAACATTGTATATGGAGTGCAACCAAACATGATTTAGACCTTGTTTATGGAAAAGTGGTTATTTCTGTAGTTCAATTGCTGCAATTTGCTGAAAATTGTCCATAATAATGTCCCTAATCATGGAAAAGTGGTTATTTCTGTAGTTCAATTGCTGCAATTTGCTGAAAATTGTCCATAATAATGTCCCTAATCATCTAGTTTGAACAGTTATGTTTAAAACATTGTATCCGGAGTGCAACCAAACATGATTTTAGACCTTGTTTATGGAAAAGTGGTTATTTCTGTAGTTCAGTTGCTGCAATTTGCTGAAAATTGTCCATAATAATGTCCCTAATCATCTAGTTTGAACAGTTATGTTTAAAACATTGTATCCGGAGTGCAACCAAACATGATTTAGACCTTGTTTATGGAAAAGTGGTTATTTCTGTAGTTCAGTTGCTGCAATTTGCTGAAAATTGTCCATAATAATGTCCCTAATCATCTAGTTTGAACAGTTATGTTTAAAACATTGTATCCGGAGTGCAACCAAACATGATTTTAGACCTTGTTTATGGAAAAGTGGTTATTTCTATTGCTGCAACTTGCTGAAAATTGTCCATAATGTCCCTAATCATCTAGTTTGAACAGTTATGTTTAAAACATTGTATCCGGAGTGCAACCAAACATGATTTTAGACCTTGTTTATGGAAAAGTGGTTATTTCTGTAGGTCAATTGCTGCAATTTGCTGAAAATTGTCCATAATAATGTCCCTAATCATCTAGTTTGAACAGTTATGTTTAAAACATTGTATCCGGAGTGGAACCAAACATGATTTAGACCTTGTTTATGGAAAAGTGGTTATTTCTGTAGTTCAGTTGCTGCAATTTGCTGAAAATTGTCCATAATAATGTCCCTAATCATCTAGTTTGAACAGTTATGTTTAAAACATTGTATCCGGAGTGCAATCAAACATGATTTTAGACCTTGTTTATGGAAAAGTGGTTATTTCTGTAGTTCATTTGCTGCAATTTGCTGAAAATTGTCCACAATAATGTCCCTAATCATCTAGTTTGAACAGTTATGTTTAAAACATTGTATCCGGAGTGCAACCAAACATGATGTATCCGGAGTGCAACCAAACATGATTTAGACCTTATTTATGGAAAAGTGGTTATTTCTGTAGTTCAATTGCTGCAATTTGCTGAAAATTGTCCATAATAATGTCCCTAATCATGGAAAAGTGGTTATTTCTGTAGTTCAATTGCTGCAATTTGCTGAAAATTGTCCATAATAATGTCCCTAATCATCTAGTTTGAACAGTTATGTTTAAAACATTGTATCCGGAGTGCAACCAAACATGATTTAGACCTTGTTTATGGAAAAGTGGTTATTTCTGTAGTTCAATTGCTGCAATTTGCTGAAAATTGTCCATAATAATGTCCCTAATCATCTAGTTTGAACAGTTATGTTTAAAACATTGTATCCGGAGTGCAACCAAACATGATTTTAGACCTTGTTTATGGAAAAGTGGTTATTTCTATTGCTGCAACTTGCTGAAAATTGTCCATAATGTCCCTAATCATCTAGTTTGAACAGTTATGTTTAAAACATTGTATCCGGAGTGCAACCAAACATGATTTTAGACCTTGTTTATGGAAAAGTGGTTATTTCTGTAGGTCAATTGCTGCAATTTGCTGAAAATTGTCCATAATAATGTCCCTAATCATCTAGTTTGAACAGTTCTGTTTAAAACATTGTATATGGAGTGCAACCAAACATGATTTAGACCTTGTTTATGGAAAAGTGGTTATTTCTGTAGTTCAATTGCTGCAATTTGCTGAAAATTGTTCATAATAATGTCCCTATTCATCTAGTTTGAACAGTTATGTTTAAAACATTGTATCCGGAGTGCAACCAAACATGATGTTAGACCTTGTTTATGGAAAAGTGGTTATTTCTGTAGTTCAATTGCTGCAATTTGCTGAAAATTGTCCATAATAATGTCCCTAATCATCTAGTTTGAACAGTTATGTTTAAAACATTGTATCCGGAGTGCAACCAAACATGATTTAGACCTTGTTTATGGAAAAGTGGTTATTTCTGTAGGTCAATTGCTGCAATTTGCTGAAAATTGTCCATAATAATGTCCCTAATCATCTAGTTTGAACAGTTATGTTTAAAACATTGTATCCGGAGTGCAACCAAACATGATTTTAGACCTTGTTTATGGAAAAGTGGTTATTTCTGTAGGTCAATTGCTGCAATTTGCTGAAAATTGTCCATAATAATGTCCCTAATCATCTAGTTTGAACAGTTCTGTTTAAAACATTGTATATGGAGTGCAACCAAACATGATTTAGACCTTGTTTATGGAAAAGTGGTTATTTCTGTAGTTCAATTGCTGCAATTTGCTGAAAATTGTCCATAATAATGTCCCTAATCATCTAGTTTGAACAGTTATGTTTAAAACATTGTATCCGGAGTGCAACCAAACATGATGTTAGACCTTGTTTATGGAAAAGTGGTTATTTCTGTAGTTCAATTGCTGCAATTTGCTGAAAATTGTCCATAATAATGTCCCTAATCATCTAGTTTGAACAGTTATGTTTAAAACATTGTATCGGAGTGCAACCAAACATGATTTAGACCTTGTTTATGGAAAAGTGGTTATTTCTGTAGTTCAATTGCTGCAATTTGCTGAAAATTGTCCATAATAATGTTCCTAATCATCTAGTTTGAACAGTTATGTTTAAAACATTGTATCCGGAGTGCAACCAAACATGATTTTAGACGTTGTTTATGGAAAA
>NW_027258640.1:0-62094 GCF_045791955.1 Oncorhynchus clarkii lewisi | reverse complement strand
TTCTAAACCTCCTGCAGCAAGCTGACCGTCAGAATGCCTTGGTGTTCTGTCCAAATCCTTCACACCAACCAACCCAGATAAAAGGGATGTCTTGAAAATATTGTCTGAATTGAAGTGGGTTTTGATTGTATAATTTACAGGAGAACAGCCGGATCAAAGTCTATATACATTACCAGTGTTTAGTATTCCAGGGTTTAGGACCCATCCATGTGTTACAGCTGCTTTAATTCAGTCCCAAATCAAACCCTAACCCCTACACTACACTCCCTACTTGTGATGAAAGTATAGGACTAAGCAATATGGTGGGGCTACTACCATGTTGCTTTATCTATCCAATACATTCAGTGTTTCCCCTAGATGGGGGTCGTTAGCGCAATGACTAGAAGTCTATGTGAATGAATATAGGGGAAACACTGCATGACTAGAAGTCTATGGGAATGAATATAGGGGAAACACTGCATGACTAGAAGTCTATGGGAATGAATTTAGGGGAAACACTGCATGACTAGAAGTCTATGGGAAACACTGCATGACTAGAAGTCTATGGGAATGAATATAGGGGAAACACTGCATGACTAGAAGTCTATGGGAATGAATATAGGGGAAACACTGAATTCTGATCTAGACAAGTAGGGACTAGGGGTTGATTTAGGATTGGGTGCATGTATCTCTCTGTGCGTCATCTGTTGTATAGTACTAACTAACTAGGACCTCCCTGTTGTATAGTACTAACTAACTAGGACCTCCCTGTTGTATAGTACAAACTAACTAGGACCTCCCTGTTGTATAGTACTAACTAACTAGGACCTCCCTGTTGTATAGTACTAACTAACTAGGACCTCCCTGTTGTATAGTACTAACTAACTAGGACCTCCCTGTTGTATAGTACTAACTAACTAGGACCTCCCTGTTGTATAGTACTAACTAACTAGGACCTCCCTGTTGTATAGTACTAACTAACTAGGACCTCCCTGTTGTATAGTACTAACTAACTAGGACCTCCCTGTTGTATAGTACTAACTAATTTGGACCTCAGTTGAAGAGTACTAACTAACTAGGACCTCCCTGTTGTATAGTACTAACTAATTTGGAACTCCGTTGAAGAGTACTAACTAACTAGGACCTCCCTGTTGTATAGTACTAACTAACTAGGACCTCCCTGTTGTATAGTACTAACTAACTAGGACCTCCCTGTTGTATAGTACTAACTAACTAGGACCTCCCTGTTGTATAGTACTAACTAACTAGGAGCTCCCTGTTGTATAGTACTAACTAACTAGGACCTCCCTGTTGTATAGTACTAACTAATTTGGACCTCAGTTGAAGAGTACTAACTAACTAGGACCTCCCTGTTGTATAGTACTAACTAATTTGGACCTCCGTTGAAGAGTACTAACTAACTAGGACCTCCCTGTTGTATAGTACTAACTAACTAGGACCTCCCTGTTGTATAGTACTAACTAACTAGGACCTCCGTTGAAGAGTACTAACTAACTAGGACCTCCCTGTTGTATAGTACTAACTAACTAGGACCTCCGTTGAAGAGTACTAACTTGGACCTCCCTGTTGTATAGTACTAACTAACTAGGACCTCCCTGTTGTATAGTACTAACTAGGACCTCGTTATGAATCAATGGATCAGCTTGTGTTGTTTTAGTCTGAAACACTTCTCTTGTTACTGAATACTAACGTTCCTCCTTTCCACACAGTTATACCCTTTTCACACTATAATAGCGACCAAAAGATAATTTTAATTTATGGTTTATTTGGGTAGGGACCGATACAAACACATCTTCTTCTCCTACACGGTTCCAGCATCTACGGTTAATGAGTAACCAGGCCAGCTTGTTATTTTGTGTAGACTACACTACTCAGCAGTGTGAAAAAGTTATTGGAAACTAAATTTGTCAAGCAGATTGTCCTACTGTGGTAAACTATACTGTTATTTTGTGTAGACTACACTACTCAGCAGTAGTACACGTTTGTGACATGAAACTCTTCATAGTGAAATTAACTTGTAAGGTTTCTGACTCTCTATTCCTTGGAATGCCGCTCTTATGTCAAGTGTAAAGGAAAACGGACATTCCCAGCTTTTGAAAAGTAAACGTTCATGCCTCCTCAACAATAAGCTGTTATTCGTCATTGTATCAGTTCATTTTAATGTGTTGTTTTGTTAATGTTTTTATTTATTCAATTGTTTAATTTTTGCACTTATGTTATTTTTCCTTTTAATGATTCCCTGTGAAGTGAAGATCCATTCCAATGTTGAACAAAAATCATTATTACTGCAAGTGTTTTAAAAACTGTTTAGAGATGCGTACAATGTATATGTTGTGGACCATATGATCTATTATCTGTGCAATAAAGAGGTGTTATACTGGAGTGTTCGGTCAGTCAATCGGGGACAGATTCAATACAAAATATTATTTAATCATTTGAATGATACAATGTACCTGTTTCAACATTGAATTATGTTGTTAATATAATTAACTACATTAAAAAGTCATTGAATCAATACTCCTACATTATCTATCGTTCCTCATTACATACACTTAAGAAGTTAAGTTTAAAGTACACAGCGTTGATTCCACTACATAAAGAGTTGGTGCCTAGTTTTTTTTTTTCATGAACCGTTAGTGAAAGCCCTTTTATCTTCTGGTTGTGAGACTCAGTGACTGTTTTCACCTTGCCTCTCCTTTCTGGCGTCCTAGCAACAACCGCTAGCCGTGCAGGGAACAAGTAAACAAACTGATTCATATGACCTCCAATGACGTTCCACCATTAGACGGCGGCTAAACCGGGTTACCTCAGGGAGTGCAACATTTTCCAACAGTCAAAAGTAAATAGATGGAACCAGAATGAAAACAAGTTATACAACTCTTGGTTTGGCACACAGATTAAAAGTGCAAATTTTAAAGTGCATCGAAAAATATATTATAAAAAGGACTAATCAATTTTCTAAGTGTCGTCATTGTGGAATCTTCTACTCTGTTCCGAGTTCCTTTCAGGTCTCCATTCCAAAGTTTTCATGACCCACTTTGTGTCTTCTCGGCTGTTGGGAAACACAGAGAGAGAGGAGGGGAAATCATGCATCTTTCAACACATCTTTATTCAGAGGAAATGCAGTGAACGCTTGTCTGACACAGACTCCTTGATACAGCCATGCTAAATCTGGTCACACTAAAACAGACCCTCTATTGTAGGATGTGACTGACTCAAACGGATGGGTCTTCACCAAGATACAAGACAGGATAGAGTCTGAATGACCAAGATACAAGACAGGATAGAGTCTGACTGTCCATGATACAAGACAGGATAGAGTCTGAATGACCATGATACATGACAGGATAGAGTCTGAATGACCATGATACATGACAGGATAGAGTCTGAATGACCATGATACATGACAGGATAGAGTCTGACTGTCCATGATACATGACAGGATAGTCTGAATGACCATGATACATGACAGGATAGAGTCTGAATGACCATGATACATGACAGGATAGAGTCTGACTGTCCATGATACATGACAGGATAGAGTCTGAATGACCATGATACAAGACAGGATAGTCTGAATGACCATGATACCAGACAGGATAGAGTCAATGACATGGCTTCCTTTTGAAGTGATTTGAAATAAATACAGCTCTCTCATTAACACTATGGGTGGCTGACATATCAGAAATGTGGTCCTGTATACCACAGTGTGCCAGTCTGTGTGCTATCATGCCAACTCACACCAAACATTGTTGACAAGAGCACCAGATCTGAGACCTGGCTATAGGAGAGCGAGAGAGAGTGAGTGAGAGCGAGAGAGTGCGAGAGAGAGCGAGAGAGAGAGAGAGCGAGAGAGCGTCATTGTGATGTAAATTGCATACAGTAGACGGCGAGACCAGTTTCTCTGCTATGACCTATAACCTATGACAGACTCACCATGAGGCCGCTGGTGGCCAGCTCCGGCAGGGTCATGGCTGCCGGAGTGGTGAGGCGGTTACTTGCAGATTTGAGACCAGGCTATAGATACCAACAGATCTGAGACCAGGCTATAGATACCAACAGATCTGAGACCAGGCTATAGATACCAACAGGTCTGAGACCGGGCTATAGATTCCAAAAGATCTGAGACCAGGCTATAGATACCAACAGACCTGGGACCAGGCTATAGATACCAACAGATCTGAGACCCCAGATCTGAGACCAGGCTATAGATACCAACAGATTTGGGACCAGGCTATAGATACCAACAGATCTGGGACCAGGCTATAGATACCAACAGATCTGGGACCAGGCTATAGATACCAACAGATCTGGCACCAGGCTATAGATACCAACAGATCTGAGACCGGGCTATAGATATCAACAGATCTGGGACCATGCTATAGATACCAACAGATCTGAGACCGGGCTATAGATATCAACATATCTGGGACCGGGCTATACATACCAACAGATCTGAGACCGGGCTTTAGATACCAACAGATCTGGGACCGGGCTATAGATACCAACAGATCTGGGACCAGGCTATAGATATCAACAGCTCTGGGACCAGTCTATAGATACCAACAGATCTGAGACCGGGCTAAAGATACCAACAGATCTGAGACCGGGCTATAGATACCAACAGATCTGAGACCAGGCTATAGATACCAACAGATCTGGGACCAGGCTATAGATACCAACAGATCTGGGACCAGGCTATATAGATACCAACAGATCTGGGACCAGGCAATAGATACCAACAGATCTGGGACCAGGCTATATACACACCACACATTTCTCACAGAAACAGGCCATTAGATTTTATTGATTGATTGCTACATTACCTGTTCATCACAGCAACAGCAGCAACAGCAGCGGATCAGAACCAGGACAACAAGCAGCAGAACCATGCCTGAAAGGATCAAGGTGGATAATCAATTGTGTACGTGTGTGTGTGTGTGTGTGTGTGTGTGTGTGTGTGTGTGTGTGTGTGTGTGTGTGTGTGTGTGTGCGTGTGTATTCCTACCGATGAAGATGAAGAAGACAGCGAAGGAGGCGATGTCCCAGTCAGACTGGAACAGCTGTTTAGACTGCAGTCTGGACACCACGTCTGTAAACTGATCCTTAAACTCTTCCTGTAGGCTCCTCTGGTCCATGGCTATAGCTGGGCTAGAATTCGTCTCAGTAAGGGTTCACACACTGGAGAAGAACAGTAGAGGGTTTATTATGATTATAAAATACAGGACACACTGGGAGAAGAGACGTGGTTCTGATATAGACCACAAGGTTTATCTGGTCCATAACTGTACCAGTCAGGGTTAATACAGGACACACTGGGAGAAGAGACATGGTTCTGATATAGACTACAAGGTTTCTCTGGTCCATAACTGTACCAGTCAGGGTTAGTACAGGACACACTGAGAGAAGAGACATGGTTCTGATATAGACCACAAGGTTTCTCTAGTCCATAACTGTACCAGTCAGGGTTAATACAGGACACACTGGGAGAAGAGACGCGGTTCTGATATAGACTACAAGGTTTCTCTGGTCCATAACTGTACCAGTCAGGGTTAATACAGGACACACTGGGAGAAGAGACGTGTGGTAATTCTCTATAGACAAGTACAATGCACCTGGCTGGCTGACTATGTCGGTCTATAAAGTAGGCCTAAAATATACAAACAAATACGTTATTTCATTGTAAGGGAGATCATGCTACATTTTGAATGTACCTCATAAACTGGATCAGAGTTCAGCGTACCTGCTCTGACCTAGACACAGTACTTTTCTCCTGATCACTTTCACATAGACTACTATGATGAGATATAGATCAACTAGCCAAATACAGACTCTATTTTACATCTAAAAATGCCACTATTTGCTTTTAACTTCTTTAACACAAGACCAACATCATTATCGTTAGTGTTTGACTGACTGTAACATCTTGATGAATTACAGCCTCAGACTTTCACTTTTAAAGAATATTCCAAGATTACCAATATATCTGACTTTACTTGAACATAAACAATTACAATAAACTCATATTTTCGGTAGTAATCAAACACGTTTCTATATATTTTTCCGAAGTTCATTGTACCTGTAACTCGAACAAGCTCTTGTTTTTTTGTTCTCTCTTCTTCCGGGTACCTGTCCGACTGACGCACCTGTCGCCGTGTGAGTCACTGTACACACTGATTTGCATGGGGCAAGGGTAGGTCGTTTGAATCCTGCTTCATTTCCTCCGAGTAGATCTAAAGGTGTCTCGTGATCATGGACTTACCGAATGTGAGAGATATTGCCAGTCATTTCCACCATTGCTCTTGGCCATGTCTTTTCAAAGGAAACTTTTATGATGTGACTGAAGGAAATAAAGTCAGAACAATTCATATGTGTGACGCATGTATATAAAACTAGCATTTGTCATAGCTACATTTCTGTTTTCATTGCAGTAAATTATAAATATATATATTTTTCTCTAGTAAACCAGCTGATTTACATAATTCAAGGAATAGCAATATTGTGTCAGATTGAGTTGCGGTCATATGATGTATTGTAGTAACATATTAGTTCCGTATGAGGCGCTGTTACTTTCCCGGCTCCTCATTTTCCGTTTTTCACTTCTGATGCATTGTTTACGTGGAAGTGAGTTTCGCTCCGTCTTCCGGGTTGTAGATCCTTCAGGTTGGCATTTCGCTTACAGCGAAGCTCAGCTGCGATGGCCGTGGTTCCTGCTCAATCTCTCCGGGTTTCGGATATCCGAGACCCGACTGTTCTGTTCGAGCGGTACAACACCGAGGAGATACGCGGCATCGAGCGGAATGTCCGCGGAGAGATCGAGCACAAGAAGGAGGAACTTCGTCAGATGGTGGGCGAGCGGTACCGCGATTTGATCGACGCCGCCGACACCATCGGAGAGATGCGTCAGTGTTCGGAGAGCGTGGTTACGTCCATCCAGGACATGCACCGCTATTGCCACAAGCTGAAACAGGGGAAAAGCGTTCCCCAAAGCAACAGCAAAGAAGAGGTATGTGGCTCCACTGTGAAGCTAACGAGCGGTGGTGATGGCTAACTAGTTCTGTTGATTTAGATAGCAAACTGTTCTGCAGAATACCATTCCCCGATCCCTTCTGGACAGGTTGTGATGTGTGATTAGACTCCGACAGGTTCCACCCGTTGTGAGATGATTGGTATATGTCAATGATGGGATTATCTGTGTGAGTTTCAATATCTACTACACCCTATATCTCTGTGTGATTGTCTCTCTGCCTGTCCCTTTATTTATGTATGTAATGTAGCCTGTCTTAGCTTTCCCATCAAGTCCCAGGAGAGGTTCTACACCTTGGCCTCTCAGATCAATCACTGTGTATCCCTGTGATTATCTCTGTCTGTATGTGTTTATAAACTCTCTCTCTTTTCACACCAGGTCCAGAGGCAGTCCCAGGAGAAGTTCTACACCATGGCCTCTCAGATCAAGCTGCTGCTGGAGATCCCAGAGAGGATCTGGAGTTCCATGGAGGCCTCTCAGTACCTGCAGGCAAAGACACTTATTACTAAGACAGTGGACTGTTAGCATTTCCCATAGGAAGACACTGCATACTTAGCCGTCGTTGCTAATACTAGCTGGGCATGGCCAATGATTTATGTAAACCCACATCATAGGGCACTGCTAATGCTAACTCTTGGTTTAATGGACACTCCTGACCAGCCAACCAATATTTCATTTCAGAATTGGTTAAAATTAGGTTATGGTCAGTTTTAGAGATTGGGTAGTCGGGCTGTCAATGGGATGCTGGTCAGAAAAGCCCTTATAGCCTCTCCCTGGTTTACCACCCTCTTTGCTGCAGGCCACACAGCTCTACCTGCTCTGCTGCCACCTGCACAGACAGCTCCACCTGGAGGCTGGAGGACCACAGTACAGCCCCGTCCTCGCCCGCTTCCCCATCCTGGTCAGGCAGGTGGCTGCTGCTGGACACTTCAGGTGAATGTCACCGTGATGTAATTTTGGATGAGGGAGACGATTATCAAATCTGGATTTTCTGTGAAATTGAAGAGCCTACCTCAGCAGGGCTAGAAGCACCACATTCAATATAGGGGCACCACATTCGATATAGGAGCACCACATTCAATATAGGAGCACCACATCCAATATAGGGGCACCACATTCAATATAGGGGCACCACATTCGATATAGGGGCACCACATTCGATATAGGGGCACCACATTCGATATAGGGGCACCACATTCGATATAGGAGCAGCGCATTCAATATAGGAGCACCGCATTCAATATCGGAGCGCCACATTCAATATCGGAGCGCCACATTCAATATAGGAGCACTCTCTCTCTCTTCTACCCCCCTCCCAGGTCCACCATTTTGCTGGACAGTAAGTCAGTCCTGCGTGGTCGGGCGGTGTCTGACCAAGCCATCGCTGAGGCCCTAGTGTCCACCATGCTCCTCGAGGACAGCTCTCCACGTCAGGCTCTGGCTGACTTCCTCCTGGCTAGGAAGGCCTCTATCCAACAGCTACTCAACCAGCCACAGCATGGTACTAGTATATACCACTCTACCACAATACAATACCACACATACTTCCTACACAATACAACCAGCCACAGCATGGTACTAGTATATACCACTGTACCACAATACAATACCACACATACTTCCTACACAATACACAACATATCATCCAACACAATACGTAACACAACATCCTACACAATACACAACACAATGCAACACAATACACAACATCCTACACAATACACAACACCACATCCTATACAATATCCTATACAATACACAACACAATACAACATCCTACACAACACAATACACAATACAACATCCTACACAATAAAACATATTACAGCCTTGACACTTCCACCCCAAGTCAACATGTCCTGTTATCACACTTCCACCCCAAGTCAACATGCCCTGTTATCACACTTCCTCTCCCCTGTTATTACACTTCCTCTCCAAGTCAACATGTCCTGTTATCACACTTCCACCCCAAGTCAACATGTCCTGTTATCACACTTCCACCCCAAGTCAACATGCCCTGTTATCACACTTCCACCCCAAGTCAACATGCCCTGTTATCACACTTCCACTCCAAGTCAACATGTCCTGTTATCACACTTCCTCTCCCGAGTCAACATGTCCTGTTATCACACTTCCACCCCAAGTCAACATGCCCTGTTATCACACTTCCACTCCAAGTCAACATGTCCTGTTATCAGTCTTCCTCTCCCCTGTTATCACACTTCCTCTCCAAGTCAACATGTCCTGTTATCACACTTCCTCTCCCCTGTTATCACACTTCCACTCCAAGTCAACATGCCCTGTTATCACACTTCCACTCCAAGTCAACATGTCCTGTTATCACACTTCCTCTCCAAGTCAACATGCCCTGTTATCACACTTCCTCTCCAAGTCAACATGCCCTGTTATCACACTTCCTCTCCAAGTCAACATGTCCTGTTATCACACTTCCACCCCAAGTCAACATGCCCTGTTATCACACTTCCACCCCAAGTCAACATGCCCTGTTATCACACTTCCTCTCCAAGTCAACATGTCCTGTTATCACACTTCCTCTCCCCTGTTATCACACTTCCACTCCAAGTCAACATGTCCTGTTATCACACTTCCACTCCAAGTCAACATGTCCTGTTATCACACTTCCTCTCCAAGTCAACATGTCCTGTTATCAGTCTTCCTCTCCCCTGTTATCACACTTCCTCTCCAAGTCAACATGTCCTGTTATCACACTTCCTCTCCCCTGTTATCACACTTCCTCTCCCCTGTTATCACACTTCCACTCCAAGTCAACATGCCCTGTTATCACACTTCCACTCCAAGTCAACATGTCCTGTTATCACACTTCCACCCCAAGTCAACATGCCCTGTTATCACACTTCCTCTCCAAGTCAACATGTCCTGTTATCACACTTCCACCCCAAGTCAACATGCCCTGTTATCACACTTCCTCTCCAAGTCAACATGTCCTGTTATCACACTTCCTCTCCAAGTCAACATGTCCTGTTATCACACTTCCACTCCAAGTCAACATGTCCTGTTATCACACTTCCACCCCAAGTCAACATGTCCTGTTATCACACTTCCACCCCAAGTCAACATGCCCTGTTATCACACTTCCACCCCAAGTCAACATGCCCTGTTATCACACTTCCTTTCCAAGTCAACATGTCCTGTTATCACACTTCCACTCCAAGTCAACATGTCCTGTTATCACACTTCCACCCCAAGTCAACATGTCCTGTTATCACACTTCCACTCCAAGTCAACATGCCCTGTTATCACACTTCCACCCCAAGTCAACATGCCCTGTTATCACACTTCCTTTCCAAGTCAACATGTCCTGTTATCACACTTCCACTCCAAGTCAACATGTCCTGTTATCACACTTCCTCTCCAAGTCAACATGTCCTGTTATCACACTTCCTCTCCCCTGTTATCACACTTCCACTCCAAGTCAACATGCCCTGTTATCACACTTCCACCCCAAGTCAACATGCCCTGTTATCACACTTCCACCCCAAGTCAACATGTCCTGTTATCACACTTCCACTCCAAGTCAACATGTCCTGTTATCACACTTCCTCATCTCTGTTCAGTGGACCGGTGTGGTGTTTTGATGTGTGGTTCAGGTTGACAGTCATGTCTGTGTGTGTGTCCCAGGTGCTGGTATTAAGGCCCAGGTGTGTAGCCTGGTAGAGCTGCTGGTGACCACTCTGTACCAGGCCTACGCTGTCTTCTACGTAGCCCCAGAAGGGAGTCCCCGGCTGGGGGACGGAGGGCTGAGCTCCGGCCTCCTCTTCACCACTCTGGAGAACGTCACCTCCACCACACCTACAGGTAGATAGATACCTTGCAGATACCTTGCAAGAAATGGTTGAAGAAGAAAAAATACTTTATTTATTTATTTATTTAACCTTTATTTAACTAGGCATGTCAGTTAAGATAATTCTTATTTACAGTGACGGCCTAACCTACTTTCATCCCATTTTAGGCCCAAACTGATCTGGAGCCCCTAACTTTGATAAGACTAAATAAGCGTGTTATATTAGATTGTATAAGCAACATGGTCTACCTTGACCTTTTGATTGGCCTCTCTGAGGGATATTGACTTTCAACAATGGAGAATTTTAATACCAATTATAAACCGAGGAGTTTGGGTCTTGGATGCTGATGATCTGAAACAGTGTTTCAGCTGTGTGTGTGTATATCCAACAATATACCATGGGTATGTTGTAAAGACACAAAAATACTTGTTTACTGTTAGATGTTTGTTGGTAACCAGTTTATAACAGCATTAAGGCACCTTAGGGGTTTGTGGTATATGGCCAATACACAACACCCCTGTGGGCCTTATTGTTGAATTATAGAACTGTAGACATCTCTGTGGTAATCTGTCCTTCCGGTCTCACCTGTTGTCACCTGTTGTCCAGGTAAAGGGAGGCGTGTCCTTCAGGAGGAGGTGAGTACAGGAAGCTGGTTCAAGTACCTCCCCTCTTCCATCGCTGAGTTCCAGCCCGCGCTCAGAACCCTGGCTCAGCCAATCCAGAGAGAGCAGCTCAGAGACACCCTACAGCAGTGGATCAACACGTAAGACCTCATCCAATCAATACCCTTTACTTTTGCATATAGAAACAGCTGCCATATTTCAGCCAATCAATACCCTTTACTTTTGCATATAGAAACAGCTGCCATATTTCAGCCAATCAATACCCTTTACTTTTGCATATAGAAACAGCTGCCATATTTCAGCCAATCAATGCCCTTTTAATTTCAACAACTGATATTCAATATCGATCATAGTCGGCTGTAGAACTATAAAAAGATTATTAAGGAGAGTCTGATCTGAGACCAGAAAATGACCAGCTTCTTCAGGAACTATATCTGCTCTGGGAACCAAATCAACCAAAATGGAACTCTCACATGCTGACTAGAAGAGGGGGGGGGCACACGCGTGTATGGGTCCGCACACGCGTGTATGGGTCCGCATGTTGATTTTTGTCCATCCAGACCAGACGCGATCAGGGCCCACGGGTTGAAATATGTGACTTCCAGACAGTGGCGAGGGAGTTGATAAAACCTTCAACTTGGGGACACACTCTTGTCTTGAATGATGTCATTCATGTTCCACTAATAAATCATTTAAACAAGCCTGAAGCCAAATTAACAAATCCCCTGTCATTGTAAACCTCGGTAACAGGTAGCCCTTTACACTCCTACTCGTATAGGGGGTTGAACATGGCAGATTTGAACACTGAAAAAACCCTCAATTGGAGCTCAGTGTCTGTACAGTAACATGATGTCAGAGCTCAGTGTCTGTACAGTAACATGCTATACATGACGTCAGAGCTCAGTGTCTGTACAGTAACATGCTATACATGACGTCAGACCTCAGGCTCTGTGCTTCACAGCTCTGTATGGGTTTTTACTGACAGCCGTTATGAACTAGAGCCCCGTACGTGACCAGAAGTTGTCCCCATCCCTGCCCCTAATTGGGCAACTTTTGTAAGTGTTTTGTTGACCGAGGGAAGGAAATGCTGTGAATGAAGAGGACTCAAATGTATTTAAAAGATGAGACGTTGAGGACTATAATAAACACTGCTTTGATGTGATACAAGCCAAATACCTGTGAGTCCAAATGTGCACTTCACATTTCCACATCATCAAACTCATGTTGATGATCACTAGGTTTTATACCCTGGGTTGTCCTGAACACAATGAGACTGATACCCTGGGACATCCTGAACACAATGAGACTGATACCCTGGGTTGTCCTGAACACAATGAGACTGATACCCTGGGTTGTCCTGAACACAATGAGCCTGATACCCTGGGTCGTCCTGAACACAATGAGCCTGATACCCTGGGTTGTCCTGAACACAATGAGACTGATACTCTGGGTTGTCCTGAACACAATGAGCCTGATACTCTGGATTGTCCTGAACACAATGAAACTGATACCCTGGGTTGTCCTGAACACAATGAGCCTCATGCCCCGGGTTGTCCTGAACACAATGAGCCTGATACCCTGGGTTGTCCTGAACACAATGAGACTGATACCCTGGGTCGTCCTGAACACAATGAGACTGATACCCTGGGTCGTCCTGAACACAATGAGACTGATACCCTGGGTCGTCCTGAACACAATGAGACTGATACCCTGGGTCGTCCTGAACACAATGAGACTGATACCCTGGGTCGTCCTGAACACAATGAGCCTCATACCCTGGGTTGTCCTGAACACAATGAGCCTCATGCCCTGGGTTGTCCTGAACACAATGAGCCTCATGCCCCGGGTTGTCCTGAATACAATGAAACTGATACTCTGAGTTGTCCTGAACACAATGAGCCTGATACTCTGGGTTGTCCTGAACACAATGAAACTGATACTCTGGGTTGTCCTGAACACACTGAGACTGATACCCTGGGTTGTCCTGAACACAATGAGACTGACACCCTGGGTTGTCCTGAACACAATGAGACTGATACCCTGGGTTGTCCTGAACACAATGAGCCTGATACCCTGGGTCGTCCTGAACACAATGAGCCTGATACCCTGGGTCGTCCTGAACACAATGAGACTGATACCCTGGGTCGTCCTGAACACAATGAGACTGATACCCTGGGTCGTCCTGAACACAATGAGACTGATACCCTGGGTCGTCCTGAACACAATGAGCCTCATACCCTGGGTTGTCCTGAACACAATGAGCCTCATGCCCTGGGTTGTCCTGAACACAATGAGCCTCATGCCCCGGGTTGTCCTGAACACAATGAGCCTCATGCCCCGGGTTGTCCTGAACACAATGAGACTGACACCCTGGGTTGTCCTGAACACAATAAGCCTCATACCCCGGGTTGTCCTGAACACAATGAGCCTCATACCCCGGGTTGTCCTGAACACGTGAACGTGTAGATGGAGGGAAAGCAGGTGAATTGGCATTCAGCCAGACTCTATAACTCGTCTTTTCATTCTCATCCCAGCTGGAAGGAGGACGTCTGTAACAGAGTCAGCAGTCTGGTTAGGGTTGTTATCATGTTGTAATGTTTCTCCCAGCTGTAACAGAGTCGGCAGTCTGGTTAGGGTTGTTATCATGTTGTATTGTTTCTCCCAGCTGTAACAGAGTCAGCAGTCTGGTTAGGGTTGTTATCATGTTGTATTGTTTCTCCCAGCTGTAACAGAGTCAGCAGTCTGGTTAGGGTTGTTATCATGTTGTATTGTTTCTCCCAGCTGTAACAGAGTCAGCAGTCTGGTTAGGGTTGTTATCATGTTGTATTGTTTCTCCCAGCTGTAACAGAGTCAGCAGTCTGGTTAGGGTTGTTATCATGTTGTATTGTTTCTCCCAGCTGTAACAGAGTCAGCAGTCTGGTTAGGGTTGTTATCATGTTGTATTGTTTCTCCCAGCTGTAACAGAGTCAGCAGTCTGGTTATGGTTGTTATCATGTTGTATTGTTTCTCCCAGCTGTAACAGAGTCGGCAGTCTGGTTAGGGTTGTTATCATGTTGTATTGTTTCTCCCAGCTGTAACAGAGTCGGCAGTCTGGTTAGGGTTGTTATCATGTTGTATTGTTTCTCCCAGCTGTAACAGAGATGGCAGTCTGGTTAGGGTTGTTATCATGTTGTATTGTTTCTCCCAGCTGTAACAGAGTCAGCAGTCTGGTTAGGGTTGTTATCATGTTGTATTTTTTTCTCGCAGCTGTAAGGAGGACATCTGTAATGGTGTCAGCAGTCTGCTGGTCTATGTGAACAGTCTGAAGGGCCTAGCCTCCATCAGAGATGCTGTGTGGGACCTCCTCTCCACCGACTCCATCAGTCAACACTGGAGCTTCATCTGCCAGCGGCTGTTAGAGCGCCCCCTAGCGCTGTGGGAGGACTTCCTACAGCAGCTCTTCCTCCAACGCCTGCAGGTAACTAGCTACACTCAGGTCCCGTTTCCAGGACACAGATTAAAGCTAGTCTTAATCTAGGTTTAGATTAACGAGACCCAGGCCTCGTCCCCCGGGCTTTGATTGTGGACACTTGGAAGAAAGTGTGTGGTGCACCACATTAGTCCTGGAGGAAGTAGCACCTTCTATGGAGAATCTCTGTTGACCAGGCTTTTCAGACTAGGACTAATCTGTGTCCATGTTATAAAATAGAATGGAGCACTGACAGTTTTAGCTGTTGTTGTTAATATTATTCTCTTGTTGTGTGTATTCTATACACCCCTGCTCCTCTCATTACATTGAGCTGTTCTCATTCAGACAGTGGGGAACCTTTTAGAAACAGAACAACAGATTTAACCTGCCGATTTAACTAGCTAGTAGCTACAGCTGTCTTCTGTCTTCTAGCTATCTAGTGAACTAGTTCTCCTCTCCAGAATAGTTCTAATCTGCTCACTGTGTCTGTCTGTTTCCTCTCCCTCTCTCTATCTCTCTCTCTCTCTCTCTCTCTCTCCTTTCCTGTCACTCTCTCATCTCCTTTTCTACCCCCCCTCTTCCATCTTCCTCCCTCCTTTCTATCTCTCCCCTTCTCTCTATCTTCTGCTCCCTTAATTCTCCCGTTCTCCATCTCCCCCTCTTCTTCCATTCTCTCCCCCAGGCGATCACCCAGGAGGGTACAGAGACTATCTCCACCAGCTGCAGACAGCTCCTCTCCTCTGCCCTTCGAGAGCTAGAGGGCCAGCCCACCCCTCCGGGCCCCGGTCCACCAGGCTCCAGCCCTCCCCTCCCCAGCCGAGGTGCTCTCTACGAGGCAGACGTGGCCTCTTTCCTGTGGTCCGAGGCCCAGGGGGACCTACTGAGCGACGCGGCCTGGGTCAGTGTATCCCAACGGGGGCCACAGCATCGGAGCGGCCTGGCCATGAAGACTCAGGCCCTGACACCCTGTGTCCAGATCTTCTGTTCATCACTGGATGCTGCTCTCAGAGACAGACTGGATGACCTGCAGCACTACCTGCCCTCTGATAACACAGGTAGGTAGACAGATGGATTACCTGTCCTCTGATAACACAGGTAGGGAGACAGATGGATTACCTGTCCTCTGATAACACCGGTAGGGAGACAGATGGATTACCTGTCCTCTGATAACACAGGTAGATGGACAGATGGATTATTGGACTTTATTTCTACAGTAGGTCCAATTAAGATATTATCCCAGGGAGACCTGGCCTAATGATAATGTAATGTGAACTAAGGTGAAATACTTAACATGAAGTCATCAATATCGACTGCATCTCAAACTCTCTTCTCATTATAGTGGACTCCTTTTGACCAGAGGTTCTCCTCTGTCTCCTTCCTCCACTCTACCTCCTCCCCCTCTACTTCCTCCTCCATCTCCTCCACCCCCCCTATACCATCTTCTCCACCTCTACCTCCTCCTCCCCCTCTACTTCCTTCTCTACCTCCTCCATCTCCACCTCAACCTCCCCCTCTACTTCCTCCTTCATCTCCTCCTCCACCCCCCTCTATACCATCTTCTCTACCTCTACCTCATCCATCTCCACCTCAACCTCCCCCTCCCCCTCTACTTCCTCCTATACCTCCTCCTCCACCTCTACTACCTCCATCTCCTCTTCCTCCTTCTCTCCCTCTACCTCCTATTCCTTCTCCCCCTCCCGACCTCCACCTTCTCTCCCTCTACCTCCTTCTCCTCCTCCTCTACCATCTCCTCCTCCACCTCCCCCTATACCACCTCCTCCATCTCCTCTTCCACCTCCCCCTCTACAACCTCCCCCTCTTCCTCCTTTACCACCTCCTCTATCTCCTCCTCCACCTCTACTACTACCTCCACCTCTACTACTACCTCCCCCTCTACCACCTCCTCCACCTCCCCCTCTACCACCTCCTCCACCTCCCCCTCTACCACCTCCTCCATCTCCTCCTCCCCCTCTACCTCCCCTTCTACCATCTCCTCCATCTTCTCCTCCCCCTCTACCACCTCCTCCATCTCCTCTTCCTCCTCCCCCTCTACCACCTCCTCTTCCTCCTCCCCCTCTACCACCTCCTCCATCTCCACTTCCTCCCCCTCTACCACCTCCTCCATCTCCACTTCCTCGCCCTCTACCACCTCCTCCATCTCCTCCTCCACCCCCCCCCCCTACCACCTCCTCCATGTCCTCCTCCACCCCCCCCTCTACCACCTCCTCCACCTCCCATCTACCACATGCTCCATCTCCTCCTCCACCCCCCCTCTACCACCTCCTCCACCCCCCCTCTACCACCTCCTCCACCTCCCCTCTACCACCTGCTCCATCTCCTCCTCCACCCCCCCTCTACCACCTCCTCCATCTCCTCCTCCACCCCCCCTCTACCACCTCCTCCACCTCCCCTCTACCACCTGCTCCATCTCCTCCTCCACCCCCCCTTCTACCACCTCCTCCATCTCCTCCTCCACCCCCCCTCTACCACCTGCTCCATCTCCTCCTCCATCTCCTCCTCCACCCCCCCTTCTACCACCTCCTCCATCTCCTCCTCCACCTCCCCTCTACCACCTGCTCCATCTCCTCCTCCACCCCCCCTCTACCACCTCCTCCATCTCCTCCTCCACCCCCCCTCTACCACCTCCTCCACCTCCCCTCTACCACCTGCTCCATCTCCTCCTCCACCCCCCCTTCTACCACCTCCTCCATCTCCTCCTCCACCCCCCCTCTACCACCTCCTCCACCTCCCCTCTACCACCTGCTCCATCTCCTCCTCCATCTCCTCCTCCACCCCCCCTTCTACCACCTCCTCCATCTCCTCCTCCACCCCCCCTCTACCACCTGCTCCATCTCCTCCTCCACCCCCCCCTCTACCACCTGCTCCATCTCCTCCTCCACCCCCCCCTCTACCACCTGCTCCATCTCCTCCTCCACCCCCCCCTCTACCACATCCTCCTCTACCACCTCCTCCACCTCTCTCTACCTCCTCTTCTACCATCTCCTCCACCTCCTCTACCACCTCCTCCATCTCCTCTTCCTCCCCCTCTACCTCTTCCTTCTCCTCCTCTTCATCCACAGATCCCCAGGTCCCCTCCGTCTCCTTCACTATAGGCCTCGGCTCTGGGTCCAGTTCTGGTTCCGGTACCGTCTCATCCTTCGACCGGTTCACAGACGCCATGGCGGTAGAGGAGACCCTACGTGAACGCTGTCTAGCATGCGTACGTGACATCATCACCTGCGTACGCTCTAAACTGGGGGCGGCCTCACCTGTTGGCTCCTCCCCCAGCCCAGCCCGTCTAAGCTCGGTGCTCTTCATGGCCCGCCTCTGTCAGTCCCTCAGCAAGCTCTGCCCCAACCTCAGGCAGTGCATCCTGGGTAAACAGGGCTGTGCTGCAGCTGACCCTGTTACCAAGGGAACACCCCGCCAAAGCAGGAAGTTGGGGAAGGCGGCTGCCAAGGCGACAGAGGTTAGCCCCGCCCAGGCCAAGTGGGCGTGTCTGAAAGAGGAGCTTCTGGTTGTCAGTATGGAAGCATATCGGATATGGAGCTCCGCCCTCTCTAAGGTGAGGGGGTTACTTGGAGGGATAGTTCACCACTAAATCAAAGTTTGTCAGACATTTTCTGGGGCTGTTTAAACATCTCAGAGTTGGAGGATCTAGGATCAGTTTAACCTTTTAGATTAAAATGAAATACATGGGCAGGGGGGGCCTGATCCTAGACCAGCTCTATTACTGAATACTGGTCCTATTAGATTACATGGACAGGGGGGGGCTGATCCTAGACCAGTTCTATGATTGAATACTGGTCCTATTAGATTACATGGACAGGGGGGACCTGATCCTAGACCAGTTCTATGACTGAATACTGGTCCTATTAGATTACATGGACAGCGGGGACCTGATCCTAGACCAGTTCTATGACTGAATACTGGTCCTATTAGATTACATGGACAGGGGGGGCTGATCCTAGACCAGTTCTATGATTGAATACTGGTCCTATTAGATTACATGGACAGGGGGACCTGATCCTAGACCAGTTCTATGATTGAATACTGGTCCTATTAGATTACATGGACAGGGGGACCTGATCCTAGACCAGTTCTATGACTGAATACTGGTCCTATTAGATTACATGGACAGGGGGGACCTGATCCTAGACCAGCTCTATGACTGAATACTGGTCCTATTAGATTACATGGACAGGGGGGACCTGATCCTAGACCAGTTCTATGACTGAATACTGGTCCTATTAGATTACATGGACAGGGGGACCTGATCCTAGACCAGCTCAATGACTGAATACTGGTCATTTAGATTACATGGACAGGGGGACCTGATCCTAGACCAGTTCTATGACTGAATACTGGTCATTTAGATTACATGGACAGGGGGACCTGATCCTAGACCAGCTCTATGACTGAATACTGGTCCTATTAGATTACATGGACGGGGGGGGGGGGGGGGCTGATCCTAGACCAGCTCTATGACTGAATACGGGTCCTATTAGATTACATGGACAGGGGGGACCTGATCCTAGACCAGCTCTATGACTGAATACTGGTCCTATTAGATTACATGGACAGGGGGACCTGATCCTAGACCAGCTCTATGACTGAATACTGGTCCTATTAGATTACATGGACAGGTGGTACCTGATCCTAGACCAGCTCTATGACTGAATACTGGTCCTATTAGATTACATGGACAGGGGGGACCTGATCCTAGACCAGCTCTATGACTGAATACTGGTCCTATTAGATTACATGGACAGGGGGGACCTGATCCTAGACCAGTTCTATGACTGAATACTGGTCCTATTAGATTACATGGACAGGGGGGACCTGATCCTAGATCAGCTCTCTGAGAGGCTTGATACAGAGTTTTGTGGTCTAAGAATGTCAGACAAACTTCCAACAATCAGTTTGAAATGAAATGACAACCCAGTCTATTTAGGCCGAGCCATTCTTCCTTTGTTGTCATGTCTTTTATTACCTTACCCCCTGGTCTCCCCCTCTCTCTCCCCCCCCAAGGCGCTGGTAGGTCAGTTTGCGACCTCGTTGCACGCAGAGTCTGCCGGGGCTATCCTAGCAAACGCCACCAACTGGGAGGAGCTAGAGATCCAGGAAGAGGCAGAGTCAGGGAGCAGCGTCACCTCCAAGATCAGACTTCCTGTCCAGGTAAGAGTGATGTTATGACATCATCGCTCAGCTCAGCAGGACCTGACCAGTAGTGTCTCACAGATAGGAGAAAGGATTTTCAAATAGAAAATTAACACTGAGATGCTGCAATATTATCTCTCTGTCTCCCTCTCTCACTCCCCCCTCTGTCTTCCTCTCTCTGTCTCTCTCTGTCTCTGTCTCGCTCCCCCCTCTCTCTCTCTCTGTCTCTGTCTCGCTCCCCCCTCTCTGTCTCCCTCTCTCACTCCCCCCTCTCTCTGTCTCTCACTCTGTCTCTCTCTCTCTCTCTCTCTCTCTCTCTGTCTCTCTCTCTGTCTCTCTCTCTGTCTCTCTCTCTGTCTCTCTCTCTGTCTCTCTCTCGCTCCCCCCTCTCTGTCTCCCTCTCTCACTCCCCCCTCTCTCTGTCTCTCTCTCTCTCTCTGTCTCTCTCTCTCTCTCTGTCTCTCTCTCTGTCTCTCTCTCGCTCCCCCCTCTCTCTCTCTCTCTCTCTCTCTCTCTCTCTCTCTCTCTCTCTGTCTCGCTCCCCCCTCTCCCCCCCCCCCCCCCCTCCCTCCATAGCCGTCATGGTTTGTCCAGTCTCTGCTGTTCCACCTGTGTCTGGAGGTGAACGGTGTAGGGGGTCATGCTGTGCCCCGCCCCACCCTACAGGAGTTACTACAAGGCTGCATGGACCTGGTGCTGCACCAGTACCAGAACCTCATACACACAGCGCAGGACAAGGTAACACACACACAGCGCTGGACAAGGTAACACACACACAGCGCAGGACAAGGTAACACACACACAGCGCTGGACAAGGTAACACACACACACACAGCGCAGGACAAGGTAACACACACACACAGCGCAGGACAAGGTAACACACACACACTGCGCAGGACAAGGTAACACACACACACAGCGCAGGACAAGGTAACACACACACACAGCGCAGGACAAGGTAACACACACACACACACAGCGCAGGACAAGGTAACACACACACACAGCGCAGGACAAGGTAACACACACACACAGCGCAGGACAAGGTAACACACACACACAGCGCAGGACAAGGTAACACACACACACACAGCGCAGGACAAGGTAACACACACACACACACACACAGCGCAGGACAAGGTAACACACACACACACACACAGCGCAGGACAAGGTAACACTCACACACAGCGCAGGACAAGGTAACACACACACACAGCGCAGGACAAGGTAACACAGACACACAGCGCAGGACAAGGTAACACACACACACACACACACAGCGCAGGACAAGGTAACACACAGCGCAGGACAAGGTAACACACACACAGCGCAGGACAAGGTAACACACACACACAGCGCAAGACACGGTAACACACACACACACACACACACACAGCGCAGGACAAGGTAACACACACACACAGCGCAGGACAAGGTAACACACACACACACACACACAGCGCAGGACAAGGTAACACACACACACACACAGCGCAGGACAAGGTAACACACACAGCGCAGGACAAGGTAACACACACACACAGCTCAGGACAAGGTAACACACACACACACAGCTCAGGACAAGGTAACACACACACACAGCGCAGGACAAGGTAACACACACACACACAGCGCAGGACAAGGTAACACACACACACACAGCGCAGGACAAGGTCACACACACACACAGCGCAGGACAAGGTAACACACACACACTGCGCAGGACAAGGTAACACACACACACACTGCGCAGGACTAGGTAACACACACACACACACTGCGCAGGACTAGGTAACACACACACACACGGCGCAGGACCAGGTAACACACACACACACACACACACACAGCGCAGGACAAGGTAACACACACACACACACACACAGCGCAGGACAAGGTAACACACACACACAGCGCAGGACAAGGTAACACACACACACACACAGCACAGGACAAGGTAACACACACACACAGCGCAGGACAAGGTAACACACAGGGCTGACACTGTAATCATAGAGCACACCTGGACAACGAAATTAGTTGTCATCCTAAAGAGATGTTGCTCTCCCCCCCCTCCTCTTTCTCTCTCTCCCCCTCCTCTTTCTCTCTCTCTCCTCCCCTCTCTCTCTCTCTCTCTCTCTCCCTCCCTCCTCTTTCTCTCTCTCCCCCCTCCTCTTTCTCTCTCTCTCTCTCTCCCCCCTCCTCTCTCTCTCTCCCCCCTCCTCTCTCTCTCTCCCCCCTCCTCTCTCTCTCTCTCCCCCTCCTCTCTCTCTCTCCTCCCCTCTCTCTCTCTCTCCCCCCTCCTCTTTCTCTCTCTCTCTCCCCCTCTCTCTCCCTCCTCTCTCTCTCTCCCTCCTCTCTCTCTCTCCCCTCCTCTCTCTCTCTCTCCACTCTCTCTCTCTCTCTCCCCCCTCCTCTCTCTCTCTCTCTCTCCACTCTCTCTCTCTCTCCCCCCTCCTCTCTCTCTCTCTCTCTCCACTCTCTCTCTCTCTCTCCCCCCCTCTCTCTCTCCACTCTCTCTCCCCTCCACTCTTTCTCTCCCCTCCACTCTCTCTCCTCCCCCTCTCTCTCTCTCCCCCCCTCTCTTTCTCCCCCACCCCCCCTCTCTCTCTCTCCAGGACTGTCCGTTCCCTATGACTCAGAACAGGTCTCTACAGCTGTTATTTGACCTGAGATATCTCACTGCTACCCTGGGTACCAAACTAGAGGATGGCAGGGGCTTCCGCTCTCAACAAGACCCCAGGTACACACACACACACACACACACACACACACCTGGTCTCTCTGTATGTTACAGGGTTCAGTAACATCCTGGTCTCTCTGTGTGTTACAGGGTTCAGTAACATCCTGGTCTCTCTGTATGTTACAGGGTTCAGTAACATCCTGGTCTCTCTGTGTGTTACAGGGTTCAGTAACATCCTGGTCTCTGTATGTTACAGACATCCTGGTCTCTGTATGTTACAGACATCCTGGTCTCTGTGTGTTACAGGGTTCAGTAACATCCTGGTCTCTGTATGTTACAGGGTTCAGTAACATCCTGGTCTCTGTATGTTACAGGGTTCAGTAACATCCTGGTCTCTGTGTGTTACATGGTTCAGTAACATCCTGGTCTCTGTGTGTTACAGGGTTCAGTAACATCCTGGTCTCTCTGTATGTTACAGGGTTCAGTAACATCCTGGTCTCTGTATGTTACAGGGTTCAGTAACATCCTGGTCTCTGTATGTTACAGGGTTCAGTAACATCCTGGTCTCTGTATGTTACAGGGTTCAGTAACATCCTGGTCTCTGTGTGTTACAGGGTTCAGTAACATCCTGGTCTCTGTGTGTTACAGGGTTCAGTAACATCCTGGTCTCTGTATGTTACAGGGTTCAGTAACATCCTGGTCTCTGTATGTTACAGGGTTCAGTAACATCCTGGTCTCTGTATGTTACAGTGTTCAGTAACATCCTGGTCTCTGTATGTTACAGTGTTCAGTAACATCCTGGTCTCTCTGTATGTTACAGGGTTCAGTAACATCCTGGTCTCTCTGTATGTTACAGGGTTCAGTAACATCCTAGTCTCTCTGTATGTTACAGGGTTCAGTAACATCCTGGTCTCCCTGTGTGTTACAGGGTGCAGTAACATCCTGGTCTCCCTGTGTGTTACATGGTTCAGTAACATCCTGGTCTCCCTGTGTGTTACATGGTTCAGTAACATCCTGGTCTCTCTGTATGTTACAGGGTTCAGTAACATCCTGGTCTCTCTGTATGTTACAGGGTTCAGTAACATCCTGGTCTCTCTGTATGTTACAGGGTTCAGTAACATCCTGGTCTCTGTATGTTACAGGGTCCAGCAGGTGTGTGATTCGCTGGAGAGCTACATTGATCCCTTTGACCTGGATGTGTTCATGCCGCCATTCAACAGCAACCTCAACCGCCTATCACAGAGGAGTTCGGTACGAATGGCCCCGCCCCCTGATGCTACTAATGTGATTGGAGACTAAAATAAATCATGATATTCAGTGTAGAGTCGGGTTATCCTGGGTTATCCTGGGTTATCCTGGGTTACCCTGGATTATCCTGGGTTATTCTGATTTATCCTGGGTTATCCTGGGTTATCCTGGGTTATTCTGGGTTATTCTGGGTTATCCTGGGTTATCCTGGGTTATCCTGGGTTATTCTGGGTTATCCTGGGTTATTCTGGGTTATCCTGGGTTATCATGGGTTACCCTGGGTTATCCTGGGTTATCCACTGTGTATTGATCGTTCAGTAACTTTGGTCACAATTGGTAGCTCTCTGAGGTGCTGTTGGGGATTCAGATGTTGTATTGACGTTGTGATCATTTATGTGGTGTGTTTATATTGTACGATTGTGGTGTTTTGGTTGCGTTAAGGTTGTTGTGCTAACATTGTGATAATGTTGTAATAACATTTCTGTAAACACCGGCTGAGAGGCTCGTAAGGATTTCACAGCCGCTACAGATCACAGTGTTACAGAATACAATAACAATACTCCAGTCTGACAGCAAGTCACTATCATCAGATATGAGAACAATCCATAACATACAGCATGGAGTCTAGTGACCATCAACTCACATCCTGTACAACCACAACACCGGAAATCATGGAGTCTAGTGACCATCAACTCACATCCTGTACAACCACAACACTGGCAATCATGGAGTCTAGTGACCATCAACTCACATCCTCTACAACCACAACACTGGAAATCATGGAGTCTAGTGACCATCAACTCACATCCTGTACAACCACAACACTGGAAATCATGGAGTCTAGTGACCATCAACTCACATCCTGTACAACCACAACACTGGAAATCATGGAGTCTAGTGACCATCAACTCACATCCTCTACAACCACAACACTGGAAATCATGGAGTCTAGTGACCATCAACTCACATCCTCTACAACCACAACACTGGAAATCATGGAGTCTGGTGACCATCAACTCACATCCTGTACAACCACAACACTGGAAATCATGGAGTCTGGTGACCATCAACTCACATCCTGTACAACCACAACACTGGAAATCATGGAGTCTAGTGACCATCAACTCACATCCTGTACAACCACAACACTGGAAATCATGGAGTCTGGTGACCATCAACTCACATCCTGTACAACCACGACACTGGAAATCATGGAGTCTAGTGACCATCAACTCACATCCTCTACAACCACAACACTGGAAATCATGGAGTCTAGTGACCATCAACTCACATCCTGTACAACCACAATACTGGAAGTCATGGAGTCTAGTGACCATCAACTCACATCCTGTACAACCACAACACTGGAAATCATGGAGTCTAGTGACCATCAACTCACATCCTGTACAACCACAACACTGGAAATCATGGAGTCTAGTGACCATCAACTCACATCCTCTACAACCACAACACTGGAAATCATGGAGTCTAGTGACCATCAACTCACATCCTCTACAACCACAACACTGGAAATCATGGAGTCTAGTGACCATCAACTCACATCCTCTACAACCACAACACTGGAAATCATGGAGTCTAGTGACCATCAACTCACATCCTGTACAACCACAACACGGGAAATCATGGAGTCTAGTGACCATCAACTCACATCCTCTACAACCACAACACTGGAAATCATGGAGTCTAGTGACCATCAACTCACATCCTGTACAACCACAACACTGGAAATCATGGAGTCTAGTGACCATCAACTCATATCCTGTACAACCACAACACTGGAAATCATGGAGTCTAGTGACCATCAACTCACATCCTGTACAACCACAATACGGGAAATCATGGAGTCTAGTGACCATCAACTCACATCCTGTACAACCACAACACTGGAAATCATGGAGTCTAGTGACCATCAACTCACATCCTGTACAACCACAACACCGGAAATCATGTGTGTTACACACAGGGGAAATGTAGCAATATGCTAAAGCCCTGTGTTAATTACTTAATTCTCTTTAAATGTCCCCATTCCAAACACCATGTTAATGTTGTGTGGTTCCAGGTGTTGTTGGGGTTGTTGACGGGGACAGAGAAGCAGTTTGTTTCCCGTGGTAACAGCGCGGCCTCTCAGGAACCATACAACATCCTGCCGCTGGCCAGCACCCAGATCAGGTGACTACACACACCAGCACCCAGATCAGGTGACTACACACACCAGCACCCAGATCAGGTGACTACACACACCAGCACCCAGATCAGGTGACTACACACACCAGCACCCAGATCAGGTGACTACACACACCAGGACACACACCAGGACACATATTCATTAATACAAAGTATCTCTGAATAGGAGTTCTGATATTGGATCACTGGACAGGTAGGACCTGATCCTAGACCAGCTCTATGACTGAATACTGGTCCTTTTAGATTACATGGACAGGGGGACCTGATCCTAGACCAGCTCTATGACTGAATACTGGTCCTTTTAGATTACATGGACAGGGGGGACCTGATCCTAGACCAGCTCTATGACTGAATACTGGTCCTAATTGATTACATGGACAGGTAGGAGCTGATCCTAGACCAGCTATATAGCCCAGTACCCTGTCTATAGGCTACAGGTCCATTAGTATTATAGCCCAGTACCCTGTCTATAGGCTACAGGTCCATTAGTATTATAGCCTAGTACCCTGTCTATAGGCTACAGGTCCATTAGTATTATAGCCCAGTACCCTGTCTATAGGCTACAGGTCCATTAGTATTATAGCCCATTACCCTGTCTATAGGCTACAGGTCCATTAGTATTATAGCCTAGTACCCTGTCTATAGGCTACAGGTCCATTAGTATTATAGCCTAGTACCCTGTCTATAGGCTACAGGTCCATTAGTATTATAGCCTAGTACCCTGTCTATAGGCTACAGGTCCATTAGTATTATAGCCCAGTACCCTGTCTATAGGCTACAGGTCCATTAGTATTATAGCCTAGTACCCTGTCTATAGGCTACAGGTCCATTAGTATTATAGCCTAGTACCCTGTCTATAGGCTACAGGTCCATTAGTATTATAGCCTAGTACCCTGTCTATAGGCTACAGGTCCATTAGTATTATAGCCTAGTACCCTGTCTATAGGCTACAGGTCCATTAGTATTATAGCCCAGTACCCTGTCTATAGGCTACAGGTCCATTAGTATTATAGCCTAGTACCCTGTCTATAGGCTACAGGTCCATTAGTATTATAGCCTAGTACCCTGTCTATAGGCTACAGGTCCATTAGTATTATAGCCCAGTACCCTGTCTATAGGCTACAGGTCCATTAGTATTATAGCCCAGTACCCTGTCTATAGGCTACAGGTCCATTAGTATTATAGCCCAGTACCCTGTCTATAGGCTACAGGTCCATTAGTATTATAGCCCAGTACCCTGTCTATAGGCTACAGGTCCATTAGTATTATAGCCCAGTACCCTGTCTATAGGCTACAGGTCCATTAGTATTATAGCCCAGTACCCTGTCTATAGGCTACAGGTCCATTTAGTATTTTAACCCAGTACCCTGTCTATAGGCTACAGGTCCAGACGTATTTTAACCCAGTACCCTGTCTCTGTTCTCCAGGTTTGGGCTGTTACCTCTGAGCATGACCAACTCCCGTAAAACCAAGTCCTCCACACAGGGAAATGACATCACACGCCCACTGGTGAGTCACACGGACGGACGAGTGGGGTGGGGTGTTGGGGGAGGACGGACCGGCGGGGAGGGGGAGGACGGATGGGTGGGGGAGGGCGGGGGGGTGTTGGGGGAGGACGAGGTCTGAGGTTGAACGTATAGCTGAGGTTTTCATATAAACCTGCCTGTATGAATGTCAACCTCACTTCAAGTTTCAGTCTGTTTTTTAACCTTGGCCATGTCTGTTGATTTCCTACGATGTGTATCATGATGTTTTATGTCTGCATTTCCAGCTGTTTTGAGGGCAACAGACCCAGGACAGCAGCAACAGGTCATTGTGTGTGTGGGGTATCTTTAGTGTGTGGGTGGTATCTTTAGTGTGTGTGTGGGTGGTATCTTTAGTGTGTGTGTGGGTGGTATCTTTAGTGTGTGTGTGGGTGGTATCTTTAGCGTGTGTGTGGGTGGTATCTTTAGCGTGTGTGTGGGGTATCTTTAGTGTGTGTGTGGGGTATCTTTAGTGTGTGGGTGGTATCTTTAGTGTGTGTGTGGGTGGTATCTTTAGTGTGTGTGTGGGTGGTGTCTTTAGTGTGTGTGTGGGTGGTATCTTTAGTGTGTGTGTGGGTGGTGTCTTTAGTGTGTGTGTGTGTGGTGTCTTTAGTGTGTGTGTGTGTGGTGGTATCTTTAGTGTGTGTGGTGTCTTTAGTGTGTGTAGTGTCTTTAGTGTAAGTGTGTGTGGTGGTATCTTTAGTGTGTAGTGTCTTTAGTGTGTAGTGTCTTTAGTGTAAGTGTGTGTGGTGGTATCTTTAGTGTGTAGTGTCTTTAGTGTGTAGTGTGTGTGGTGGTATCTTTAGTGTGTAGTGTGTGTGGTGGTATCTTTAGTGTGTGTGGTGGTATCTTTAGTGTGTGTGGTGGTATCTTTAGTGTGTGTGTAGTGGTGTCTTTAGTGTGTGTGTAGTGGTGTCTTTAGTGTCTTTAGTTATCTATCTTTAATGTGTAATATTCTATGTGCCATGAAGTGTTTTTACAGTGGGGAGGTTTGCAGTGTGGAGGTTTGCAGTGGGGAGGTTTGCAGTGGGGATGTTTGCAGTGGGGAGGTTTGCAGTGTGGAGGTTTGCAGTGTGGAGGTTTGCAGTGGGGAGGTTTGCAGTGGGGAGGTTTGCAGTGGGGAGGTTTGCAGTGGGGAGGTTTGGTTGTTAACGTGGCTTCTGGTTTGGTTTGATGTTGCCTCAGATCGCTAACTAACAAGGACATGTGACCTGCTTCCTCACTGCCATCCCATTCCCTGTATAGTACACTGTTTTTGAGCCCTGTGGGTTTTTGCTGACGGCTAACCTGGTTTCACGCTGTCTGCCGGGATCTGCAGTCAATTCATGAATCGGCAATGTTCCTATTTTTTATCTTAAGAGGATTTTTCAATTCTCCTCAACTGATTTTTGTAGTGACGTGGATTTGACCTCCACCCTGCCTCACACCATTCCAAACCGTATCTGTGACCAGACAAACAGCGAGTGTTTTCACATCCATTTTCCATGGGGGTGCATCTCAATACTCTGACGTGGCTTCCTCTCATTGTCTCCTCGCCTTCATCTGCACTGATCTGAACGAACAAAACAAAGGAAGCCGACCCGCTTCCTTGCTTATTAGGGAGGAGACAAGGACATGAGGCCAGGGTCGAGTTCATGTCACGCACAGAATGGAAAACATTAGTTCAGGTAGTCTCTCTCTATTTCTCTCAGTTCAGGTAGTCTCTCTCTATTTCTCTCAGTTCAGGTAGTCTCTCAGTTCAGGAAGTCTCTCAGTTCAGGTAGTCTCTCCCTATTTCTCTCAGTTCAGGAAGTCTCTCTCTCTCAGTTCATGTAGTCTCTCAGTTCAGGAAGTCTCTCAGTTCAGGTAGTCTCTCCCTATTTCTCTCAGTTCAGGAAGTCTCTCTCTCTCAGTTCAGGTAGTCTCTCAGTTCAGGTAGTCTCTCCCTATTTCTCTCAGTTCAGGAAGTCTCTCTCTCTCAGTTCAGGTAGTCTCTCAGGTCAGGTAGTCTCTCCCTATTTCTCTCAGGTCAGGAAGTCTCTCAGTTCAGGTAGTCTCTCCCTATTTCTCTCAGTTCAGGTAGTCTCTCTCTCTCAGGTCAGGTAGTCTCTCGCTATTTCTCCCAGTTCAGGAAGTCTCTCAGTTCAGGAAGTCTCTCAGTTCAGGAAGTCTCTCAGTTCAGGTAGTCTCTCAGTTCAGGTAGTCTCTCAGTTCAGGTAGTCTCTCCCAATTTCTCTCAGTTCAGGAAGTCTCTCAGTTCAGGAAGTCTCTCAGTTCAGGTAGTCTCTCAGTTCAGGTAGTCTCTCCCTATTTCTCTCAGGTCAGGAAGTCTCTCAGTTCAGGTAGTCTCTCTCTATTTCTCTCAGTTCAGGTAGTCTTTCCCTATTTCTCTCAGGTCAGGAAGTCTCTCAGTTCAGGTAGTCTCTCTCTATTTCTCTCAGTTCAGATAGGGAGAGACTATCTGAACTGAGAGAAATAGAGAGAGCCTCCCTGAACTGAGAGACTTCCTGACCTGAGAGAAATAGGGAGAGACTATTTCTCTCAGGTCAGGAAGTCTCTCAGTTCAGGTAGTCTCTCTCTCTCAGTTCAGGTAGTCTCTCCCTATTTCTCTCAGGTCAGGAAGTCTCTCAGTTCAGGTAGTCTCTCTCTCTCAGTTCAGGTAGTCTCTCCCTATTTCTCTCAGGTCAGGAAGTCTCTCAGTTCAGGTAGTCTCTATTTCTCTCAGTTCAGGTAGTCTCTCCCTATTTCTCTCAGGTCAGGAAGTCTCTCAGTTCAGGTAGTCTCTCTCTATTTCTCTCAGTTCAGGTAGTCTCTCTCTATTTCTCTCAGTTCAGGTAGTCTCTATTTCTCTCAGTTCAGGTAGTCTTTATTTCTCTCAGTTCAGGTAGTCTCTCTCTCTCAGTTCAGGTAGTCTCTATTTATCTCAGTTCAGGTAGTCTCTCAGTTCAGGTAGTCTCTCTCTATTTCATTTTCAAAACGTTATCTTCTGCATAGTGCCTAATGAACATCACCAAGTTCAGACTGTTAAGTAATTCACCCCATATCTGTTGTGTTAAATCCTCTCCTCTCCTATAGGCCTCACCCACCTGTAAACCCGCCCATGACGACACCTTCCGCCCTGGCAACCTGTTCAGACAGCTAGCCAATCAGGAGGAGGAGCCCGTGGCGCCGCCGTCGCTATTCAAGCTGGGCTGGCTCTCTGGCATGTCCAAATAAGGGGCTAATGTCCCTAATGACACTCTCTATTCCCACTATGTAGTGCACTACTTTTGACAAGGACCTATGGGAACTATTCCCACTATATAGGGAATAGAGTGCCATTTAACACTGAACCCAAATAAGGAGTGTGACTGTTTTGTATTCGTTAAACACCTTGTACTGTACAGAGACTGTTAGAAGATATGAATCAATATTACAGTTTGAACAGATTATTAATGAGATTGTGTTGTGTGATTCATTTCATTAACATAGTGGAGATAGATAATGAGATTGTGTTGATGTGTGATTCATTTCATTAATATAGTGGAGATAGATAATGAGATTGTGTTGATGTGTGATTCATTTCATTAACATAGTGGAGATAATGTTTTAGCATATACCTGACCACTGTCTGGGTCCTGCTGCTAAGACTGGAGACAGGTGAGGATAGTCACACACACAGACAGTACACACACATACAGACAGTACACACACACACACACAGACAGTACACACACACACACAGACAGTACACACACATACAGCCAGTACACACACACACAGACAGTACACACACACAGACAGTACACACACACACAGACAGTACACACACACACAGACAGTACACACACATACAGACAGTACACACACACATACAGACAGTACACACACACACACAGGCAGTACACACACACACAGACAGTACACACACATACAGACAGTACACACACACATACAGACAGTACACACACACACACAGGCAGTACACACACATACACAGACAGTACACACACACACACACAGGCAGTACACACACACACAGGCAGTACACACACACACAGAGACAGTACACACACACACACACACACACACACAGACAGTACACACACACACACAGGCAGTACACACACACACAGGCAGTACACACACACACACAGGCAGTACACACACACACACAGGCAGTACACACACACACACACACACTCACACAGGCAGTACACACACACACACACACAAGCAGTACACACACACACACAGTACACACATACAGACAGTACACACACATACACACACACTCACAGACACATTATCAATGTTCAGAAGCAGCAGGTTCATAAAAGGATTCTGGTTTTATTACATATTTTATAATAATTGGGTCGGAGACCTGATTATCAGAACAGCGGTAGAGGGAAACAGACAGACAGACAGACAAACAGAGTGAGTGAGTGTTGGAACCAGACAGACAGACAGGCAGACAGACAGACAGGCAGACAGGCAGACAGGCAGACAGACAGACACAGACAGACAGACAGACCGACAGACAGACAGACAGACAGACAGACAGACAGACAGACAGAGAAATGATGTGAAAGACATATGAACAATACACCACCTACAGAGGGACATGTGAGACTTACAAACACACACAAATATAAAATACATTTTACAGACTGGTAACGATAACTGTTATCTATCTAGTTGCAGACTGGTAATGATAACTGTTATCTATCTAGTTGCAGACTGGTAATGATAACTGTTATCTATCTAGTTACAGACTGGTAATGATAACTGTTATCTATCTAGTTGCAGACTGGTAATGATAACTGTTATCTATCTAGTTACAGACTGGTAATGATAACTGTTATCTATCTAGTTGCAGACTGGTAACTATAACCGTTATCTATCTAGTTGCAGACTGGTAACTATAACTGTTATCTATCTAGTTGCAGACTGGTAATGATAACTGTTATCTATCTAGTTGCAGACTGGTAATGATAACTGTTATCTATCTAGTTGCAGACTGGTAACGATAACTGTTATCTATCTAGTTGCAGACTGGTAATGATAACTGTTATCTATCTAGTTGCAGACTGGTAACGATAACTGTTATCTATCTAGTTACAGACTGGTAACTATAACTGTTATCTATCTAGTTGCAGACTGGTAATAATAACTGTTATCTATCTAGTTACAGACTGGTAATGATAACTGTTATCTATCTAGTTGCAGACTGGTAACTATAACTGTTATCTATCTAGTTGCAGACTGGTAACTATAACTGTTATCTATCTAGTTGCAGACTGGTAATGATAACTGTTATCTATCTAGTTGCAGACTGGTAACGATAACTGTTATCTATCTAGTTGCAGACTGGTAATGATAACTGTTATCTATCTAGTTGCAGACTGGTAACGATAACTGTTATCTATCTAGTTACAGACTGGTAATGATAACTGTTATCTATCTAGTTACAGACTGGTAATGATAACTGTTATCTATCTAGTTACAGACTGGTAACGATAACTGTTATCTATCTAGTTACAGACTGGTAATAATAACTGTTATCTATCTAGTTGCAGACTGGTAACTATAACTGTTATCTATCTAGTTGCAGACTGGTAACGATAACTGTTATCTATCTAGTTGCAGACTGGTAACTATAACTGTTATCTATCTAGTTGCAGACTGGTAACGATAACTGTTATCTATCTAGTTGCAGACTGGTAATGATAACTGTTATCTATCTAGTTACAGACTGGTAATGATAACTGTTATCTATCTAGTTGCAGACTGGTAACTATAACTGTTATCTATCTAGTTGCAGACTGGTAACGATAACTGTTATCTATCTAGTTGCAGACTGGTAATGATAACTGTTATCTATCTAGTTACAGACTGGTAATGATAACTGTTATCTATCTAGTTACAGACTGGTAATGATAACTGTTATCTATCTAGTTGCAGACTGGTAACGATAACTGTTATCGATCTAGTTGCAGACTGGTAACTATAACTGTTATCTATCTAGTTGCAGACTGGTAATGATAACTGTTATCTATCTAGTTGCAGACTGGTAATGATAACTGTTATCTATCTAGTTACAGACTGGTAATGATAACTGTTATCTATCTAGTTGCAGACTGGTAACGATAACTGTTATCGATCTAGTTGCAGACTGGTAATGATAACTGTTATCGATCTAGTTGCAGACTGGTAACTATAACTGTTATCTATCTAGTTGCAGACTGGTAATGATAACTGTTATCTATCTAGTTGCAGACTGGTAACGATAACTGTTATCTATCTAGTTACAGACTGGTAATGATAACTGTTATCTATCTAGTTGCAGACTGGTAACGATAACTGTTATCGATCTAGTTGCAGACTGGTAATGATAACTGTTATCTATCTAGTTGCAGACTGGTAACTATAACTGTTATCTATCTAGTTGCAGACTGGTAACGATAACTGTTATCTATCTAGTTGCAGACTGGTAACTATAACTGTTATCTATCTAGTTGCAGACTGGTAACGATAACTGTTATCTATCTAGTTGCAGACTGGTAATGATAACTGTTATCTATCTAGTTACAGACTGGTAATGATAACTGTTATCTATCTAGTTGCAGACTGGTAACGATAACTGTTATCTATCTAGTTGCAGACTGGTAATGATAACTGTTATCTATCTAGTTACAGACTGGTAATGATAACTGTTATCTATCTAGTTACAGACTGGTAATAATAACTGTTATCTATCTAGTTGCAGACTGGTAACTATAACTGTTATCTATCTAGTTGCAGACTGGTAACGATAACTGTTATCTATCTAGTTGCAGACTGGTAACTATAACTGTTATCTATCTAGTTGCAGACTGGTAACGATAACTGTTATCTATCTAGTTGCAGACTGGTAATGATAACTGTTATCTATCTAGTTACAGACTGGTAATGATAACTGTTATCTATCTAGTTGCAGACTGGTAACTATAACTGTTATCTATCTAGTTGCAGACTGGTAACGATAACTGTTATCTATCTAGTTGCAGACTGGTAATGATAACTGTTATCTATCTAGTTACAGACTGGTAATGATAACTGTTATCTATCTAGTTACAGACTGGTAATGATGTTATCTATCTAGTTGCAACTGTTATCTATCTAGTTGTTATCAGACTGGTAACGATAACTGTTATCGATCTAGTTGCAGACTGGTAACTATAACTGTTATCTATCTAGTTGCAGACTGGTAATGATAACTGTTATCTATCTAGTTGCAGACTGGTAATGATAACTGTTATCTATCTAGTTACAGACTGGTAATGATAACTGTTATCTATCTAGTTGCAGACTGGTAACGATAACTGTTATCGATCTAGTTGCAGACTGGTAATGATAACTGTTATCGATCTAGTTGCAGACTGGTAACTATAACTGTTATCTATCTAGTTGCAGACTGGTAATGATAACTGTTATCTATCTAGTTGCAGACTGGTAACGATAACTGTTATCTATCTAGTTACAGACTGGTAATGATAACTGTTATCTATCTAGTTGCAGACTGGTAACGATAACTGTTATCGATCTAGTTGCAGACTGGTAATGATAACTGTTATCTATCTAGTTGCAGACTGGTAACTATAACTGTTATCTATCTAGTTGCAGACTGGTAACGATAACTGTTATCTATCTAGTTGCAGACTGGTAACTATAACTGTTATCTATCTAGTTGCAGACTGGTAACGATAACTGTTATCTATCTAGTTGCAGACTGGTAATGATAACTGTTATCTATCTAGTTACAGACTGGTAATGATAACTGTTATCTATCTAGTTGCAGACTGGTAACTATAACTGTTATCTATCTAGTTGCAGACTGGTAACGATAACTGTTATCTATCTAGTTGCAGACTGGTAATGATAACTGTTATCTATCTAGTTACAGACTGGTAATGATAACTGTTATCTATCTAGTTACAGACTGGTAATGATAACTGTTATCTATCTAGTTGCAGACTGGTAACGATAACTGTTATCTATCTAGTTGCAGACTGGTAACGATAACTGTTATCGATCTAGTTGCAGACTGGTAACTATAACTGTTATCTATCTAGTTGCAGACTGGTAATGATAACTGTTATCTATCTAGTTGCAGACTGGTAATGATAACTGTTATCTATCTAGTTACAGACTGGTAATGATAACTGTTATCTGGTTGCAGACTGGTATCTAGTTGACTGGTAACTATAACTGTTATAACTGTTATGTTATCTATCTAGTTGCAGACTGGTAATGATAACTGTTATCTATCTAGTTACAGACAGACTGGTAATGATAACTGTTATCAGACTAGACTGGTAATGATAACTATCTATCTAGTTACAGACTGTTGTTGCAGACTGGTAACAGACTGGTAATGATAACTGTTATCGATCTAACAGACTGGTAATGATAACTGTTATCTATCTAGTTGCAGACTGGTAACGATAACTGTTATCTATCTAGTTACAGACTGGTAATGATAACTGTTATCTATCTAGTTGCAGACTGGTAACGATAACTGTTATCGATCTAGTTGCAGACTGGTAATGATAACTGTTATCTATCTAGTTACAGACTGGTAATGATAACTGTTATCTATCTAGTTGCAGACTGGTAACGATAACTGTTATCTATCTAGTTGCAGACTGGTAACGATAACTGTTATCTATCTAGTTGCAGACTGGTAACGATAACTGTTATCTATCTAGTTGCAGACTGGTAACGATAACTGTTATCTATCTAGTTGCAGACTGGTAATGATAACTGTTATCTATCTAGTTGCAGACTGGTAACGATAACTGTTATCTATCTAGTTACAGACTGGTAACAACTGGTATCTATCTAGTTACAGACTAGTAACGATAACTGTTATCTATCTAGTTGCAGACTAGTAACGATAACTGTTATCTATCTAGTTACAGACTGGTAACAACTGGTATCTATCTAATGCAGACTGGTAACGATAACTGTTATCTATCTAGTTGCAGACTAGTAACAACTGTTATCTATCTAGTTGCAGACTGGTAACGATAACTGTTATCTATCTAGTTGCAGACTGGTAACGATAACTGTTATCTATCTAGTTGCAGACTGGTAACGATAACTGTTATCTATCTAGTTGCAGACTGGTAACTATAACTGTTATCTATCTAGTTGCAGACTGGTAATGATAACTGTTATCTATCTAGTTGCAGACTGGTAACGATAACTGTTATCTATCTAGTTGCAGACTGGTAATAATAACTGTTATCTATCTAGTTGCAGGCTGGTAACGATAACTGTTATCTATCTAATGCAGACTGGTAACGATAACTGTTATCTATCTAGTTGCAGACTGGTAACGATAACTGTTATCTATCTAGTTGAAGACTGGTAACGATAACTGTTATCTATCTAGTTGCAGACTGGTAATGATAACTGTTATCGATCTAGTTGCAGACTGGTAACGATAACTGTTATCTATCTAGTTGCAGACTGGTAATATAACTATCTAGTTGCAGACTGGTAACGATAACTGTTATCTATCTAGTTGCAGACTGGTAATGATAACTGTTATCTATCTAGTTGCAGACTGGTAACGATAACTGTTATCTATCTAGTTGCAGACTGGTAACGATAACTGTTATCTGGTAACGATATCTATCTAGTTGCAGACTGGTAACTGTTATCTATCTAGTTGCAGACTGTTATGGTATCTATCTAGTTACAGACTAGTAACTATCTAGTTGCAGACTAGTAACGATAACTGTTATCTATCTAGTTAGACTGGTTGCAGACTAGTAACAACTGTTATAACTGTTATCTATATCTAGTTGTTATCTATCTAGTTGCAGACTGGTAACGATAACTGTTATCTATCTGTTGCAGACTGGTAACTATAACTGTTATCTATCTAGTTGCAGACTGGTAATGATAACTGTTATCTATCTATTATCTATCTAGTTGCAGACTGGTAATAATAACTGTTATCTATCTAGTTGCAGGCTGGTAACGATAACTGTTATCTATCTAATGCAGACTGGTAACGATAACTGTTATCTATCTAGTTGCAGACTGGTAACGATAACTGTTATCTATCTAGTTGAAGACTGGTAACGATAACTGTTATCTATCTAGTTGCAGACTGGTAACGATAACTGTTATCTATCTAGTTGCAGACTGGTAACGATAACTGTTATCTATCTAGTTGCAGACTGGTAATGATAACTGTTATCTATCTAGTTGCAGACTGGTAACGATAACTGTTATCTATCTAGTTGCAGACTGGTAATGATAACTGTTATCTATCTAGTTACAGACTGGTAACTATAACTGTTATCTATCTAGTTAACTGGTAACTATAACTGTTATTGAAGACTGTAACGATAACTGTTATATATCTAGTTGCAGACTGGTAATAATAACTGTTATCTATCTAGTTGCAGACTGGTAATGATAACTTATCTATCTAACATGTCTTTATGGACTGGTAGAAGGTATCCTGGGACAGAGACAAAGGAGGGGACATTATAAAACATGTCTTTATGGACTGGTAGAAGGTAAAGACAGACAGAGTGAGTGTTGGAACCAGACAGACAGAGTGAGTGTTGGAACCAGACAGACAGAGTGAGTGTTGGAACCAGACAGACAGACAGACAGACAGACAGACACACAGACAGACAGACAGACAGACAGAGAAATGATGTAAAAGACATATGAACAATACACGATAACTGTTATCTATCTAGTTGCAGACTGGTAACAATAACTGTTATCTATCTAGTTGCAGACTGGTAATGATAACTTATCTATCTAGTTGCAGACTGGTAACGATAACTGTTATCTATCTAGTTGCAGACTGGTAAAGATAACTGTTATCTATCTAGTTACAGACTGGTAACAACTGTTATCTCTCTGTCTTTCCATTTCCTTCTAACAGTCATATTCCTTCACGTTCCATTTGTGGCTCTTCCAGATGTATATATTTCTCCACTGTATCAGTTGATGTAGTAGTATGTTGTGTAGTAGTGTGTTGTGTAGTAGTATGTTGTGTAGTAGTGTGTTGTGTAGTAGTATGTTGTGTAGTAGTGTGTTGTGTAGTAGTATGTTGTGTAGTAGTATGTTGTGTAGTAGTGTGTTGTGTAGTAGTGTGTTGTGTAGTAGTGTGTTGTGTAGTAGTGTGTTGTGTAGTAGTGTGTTGTGTAGTAGTGTGTTGTGTAGTAGTGTGTTGTTTAGTAGTGTGTTGTGTAGTAGTGTGTTGTGTAGTAGTGTGTTGTGTATCAGTGTGTTGTGTAGTAGTATGTTGTGTAGTAGTGTGTTGTGTAGTAGTGTGTTGTGTAGTAGTGTGTTGTGTAGTAGTGTGTTGTGTAGTAGTGTGTTGTGTAGTAGTGTGTTGTGTAGTAGTATGTTGTGTAGTAGTGTGTTGTGTAGTAGTATGTTGTGTAGTAGTTGATGTAGTAGTGTGTTGTGTAGTAGTGTGTTGTGTAGTAGTGTGTTGTGTAGTAGTTGATGTAGTAGTATGTTGTGTAGTAGTGTGTTGTGTATGTTGTGTAGTAGTGTGTTGTGTAGTAGTGTGTTGTGTAGTAGTGTGTTGTGTAGTAGTTGATATAGTAGTATATTGTGTATCAGTTGATGTAGTAGTATGTTGTGTAGTAAGTAGTGTGTTGTGTATCAGTTGATGTAGTAGTGTGTTGTGTAGTAGTGTGTTGTGTAGTAGTATGTTGTGTATCAGTTGATATAGTAGTATATTGTGTATCAGTTGATGTAGTAGTATGTTGTGTAGCAGAGGGCCCCTACAGACAGTCCCTGTTCTCTGTGTGTTGTGTAGCAGAGGGCCCCTACAGACAGCCCCTGTTCTCTGTGTGTTGTGTAGCAGAGGGCCCCTACAGACAGTCCCTGTTCTCTGTGTGTTGTGTAGCAGAGGGCCCCTACAGACAGTCCCTGTTCTCTGTGTGTTGTGTAGCAGAGGGCCCCTACAGACAGTCCCTGTTCTCTGTCTGTTGTGTAGCAGAGGGCCCCTACAGACAGTCCCTGTTCTCTGTGTGTTGTGTAGCAGAGGGCCCCTACAGACAGTCCCTGTTCTCTGTGTGTTGTGTAGCAGAGGGCCCCTACAGACAGTCCCTGTTCTCTGTGTGTTGTGTAGCAGAGGGCCCCTACAGACAGTCCCTGTTCTCTGTCCATCTGAACTAAAGTAGATTTTATCATCAGCAGATTCATTCTCAGTACAGTAAATGTCCTTAACGCAACACAGGTACTCAACAGACAATAGTTTATTTCCCTCAATCAACCAATCCGTACTGGCTTGACATCAGTTGTCGAGGACATAAATGATTCTATACAATACCAATATCTCCATTATAACAATAGCTAATAAGTCCAATATATAGGACATAAAGTAGTCCTATGTAACACCATCTCCATGGAAACCAAATATATATTAGATGAACAACCGCATGTATATTAAACTCCATTTCCCATGATGCCCTTGGCTCTCTCTACTTCCTGTCCAGCTTGTTGGTGGCCACCATGGCTTTGACGTCAATGGGCCTGGCAGCAACAGCTGCTGCTGCCTTCTCCTCCTCCTCCTGCTGCCACTGCAGGATGGGGCTGACGCCTGGGTTACGATTCCTCACATTGGCCTCCAACTGGGCATCACTGGAGAGAAGAGAGAGAGAAGGGGCGGTGAGAGAGACAGAGAGGGGGGAGAGAGAGACAGGGAAGGGGAAGGGGCGGTGAGAGAGACAGAGAGGGGGAAGAGAGAGACAGAGGGGGAAGAGAGAGACAGAGGGGGAAGAGAGAGACAGAAGGGGAAGGGGCGGTGAGAGAGACAGAGAGGGGGGAGAGAGAGACAGAGGGGGAAGAGAGAGACAGAGGGGGAAGAGAGAGAGAGAGGGGGAAGAGAGAGACAGAGGGGGAAGGGGCGGTGAGTCAGAGGAGAAAAGAGGTGAGTGTAGATGATCAGACTCAAATTGCACATCAATACCACTGCTGCTGTTGAATTTCCATGATCCCCCCCCAAGACCAGCTGACTGTCTCTTGTAAAAGGAGAGCGATGCAACAACAACACATGACACCAGCTCTATAAACTGGAGACGGCTTGGTAGAGACGGCTTGGTAGAGACGGCTTGGTAGAGACAGGTGAATGTTTCAGTCCAAAAAACAATGATATGGTGTAGGTGCAGAATATCCTGCAGAGTCTTACGTGAAGACGTGGGGCGCCGGGACCAGAGCCCTCTTCTGCATGTCTTTATGGACCGGAGACTTGAGGTACCGGTAGAAGGTATCCTGGGACAGAGACAGAGGAGGGGACATTATAAAACATGTCTTTATGGACTGGTAGAAGGTATCCTGGGACAGAGACAGAGGAGGGGACATTATAAAACATGTCTTTATGGACCGGAGACTTGAGGTACCGGTAGAAGGTATCCTGGGACAGAGACAGAGGAGGGGACATTATAAAACATGTCTTTATGGACTGGTAGAAGGTATCCTGGGACAGAGACAGAGGAGGGGACATTATAAAACATGTCTTTATGGACCGGTAGAAGGTATCCTGGGACAGAGACAGAGGGGACATTATAAAACATGTCTTTATGGACCGGTAGAAGGTATCCTGGGACAGAGACAGAGGAGGGGACATTATAAAACATGTCTTTATGGACTGGTAGAAGGTATCCTGGGACAGAGACAGAGGGGGGACGGTTATAAAACATGTCTTTATGGACTGGTAGAAGGTATCCTGGGACAGAGACAGAGAAGGGGACATTATAAAACATGTCTTTATGGACTGGTAGAAGGTATCCTGGGACAGAGACAGAGAAGGGGACATTATAAAACATGTCTTTATGGGCTGGTAGAAGGTATCCTGGGACAGAGACAGAGGAGGGGACATTATAAAACATGTCTTTATGGACAGGTAGAAGGTATCCTGGGACAGAGACAGAGGAGGGGACATTATAAAACATGTCTTTATGGACCGGTAGAAGGTATCCTGGGACAGAGACAGAGGAGGGGACATTATAAAACATGTCTTTATGGACTGGTAGAACATATCCTGGGACAGAGACAGAGGAGGGGACATTATAAAACATGTCTTTATGGACTGGTAGAATGTATCCTGGGACAGAGACAGAGGGGACATTATAAAACATGTCTTTATGGACTGGTAGAAGGTATCCTGGGACAGAGACAGAGACATTATAAAACATGTCTTTATGGACCGGTAGAAGGTATCCTGGGACAGAGACATTATAAAACATGTCTTTATGGACTGGTAGAAGGTATCCTGGGACAGAGACAGAGACATTATAAAACATGTCTTTATGGACTGGTAGAAGGTATCCTGGGACAGAGACATTATAAAACATGTCTTTATGGACAGGTAGAAGGTATCCTGGGACAGAGACAGAGAAGGGGACATTATAAAACATGTCTTTATGGACAGGTAGAAGGTATCCTGGGACAGAGACAGAGGAGGGGACATTATAAAACACGTCTTTATGGACCGGTAGAAGGTATCCTGGGACAGAGACAGAGGAGGGGACATTATAAAACACGTCTTTATGGACTGGTAGAACGTATCCTGGGACAGAGACAGAGGAGGGGACATTATAAAACATGTCTTTATGGACTGGTAGAACGTATCCTGGGACAGAGACAGAGGAGGGGACATTATAAAACATGTCTTTATGGACCGGTAGAAGGTATCCTGGGACAGAGACAGAGGAGGGGACATTATAAAACATGTCTTTATGGACTGGTAGAACATATCCTGGGACAGAGACAGAGGAGGGGACATTATAAAACATGTCTTTATGGACTGGTAGAATGTATCCTGGGACAGAGACAGAGGGGACATTATAAAACATGTCTTTATGGACTGGTAGAAGGTATCCTGGGACAGAGACAGAGACATTATAAAACATGTCTTTATGGACTGGTAGAAGGTATCCTGGGACAGAGACAGAGACATTATAAAACATGTCTTTATGGACCGGTAGAAGGTATCCTGGGACAGAGACAGAGACATTATAAAACATGTCTTTATGGACTGGTAGAAGGTATCCTGGGACAGAGACAGAGACATTATAAAACATGTCTTTATGGACTGGTAGAAGGTATCCTGGGACAGAGACATTATAAAACATGTCTTTATGGACAGGTAGAAGGTATCCTGGGACAGAGACAGAGAAGGGGACATTATAAAACATGTCTTTATAGACTGGTAGAAGGTATCCTGGGACAGAGACAGAGGAGGGGACATTATAAAACATGTCTTTATAGACTGGTATAAGGTATCCTGGGACAGAGACAGAGGAGGGGACATTATAAAACATGTCTTTATGGACAGGTAGAAGGTATCCTGGGACAGAGACAGAGGAGGGGACATTATAAAACACGTCTTTATGGACCGGTAGAAGGTATCCTGGGACAGAGACAGAGGAGGGGACATTATAAAACACGTCTTTATGGACTGGTACGTATCCTGGGACAGAGACAGAGGAGGGGACATTATAAAACATGTCTTTATGGACTGGTAGAACGTATCCTGGGACAGAGACAGAGGGGACATTATAAAACATGTCTTTATGGACTGGTAGAAGGTATCCTGGGACAGAGACAGAGACATTATAAAACATGTCTTTATGGACTGGTAGAAGGTATCCTGGGACAGAGACAGAGACATTATAAAACATGTCTTTATGGACCGGTATCCTGGGACAGAGACAGTGACATTATAAAACATGTCTTTATGGACTGGTAGAAGGTATCCTGGGACAGAGACATTATAAAACATGTCTTTATGGACTGGTAGAAGGTATCCTGGGACAGAGACAGAGACATTATACAACATATCTTTATGGACTGGAGACTTGAGGTACCGGTAGAAGGTATCCTGGGACAGAGACAGAGGAGGGGACATTACAAAACATGTCTTTATGGACTGGTAGAAGGTATCCTGGGACAGAGACAGAGGAGGGGACGTTATAAAACATGTCTTTATGGACTGGTAGAAGGTATCCTGGGACAGAGACAGAGGAGGGGACATTATAAAACATGTCTTTATGGACTGGTAGAAGGTATCCTGGGACAGAGACAGAGGAGGGGACATTATAAAACATGTCTTTATGGACTGGTAGAAGGTATCCTGGGACAGAGACAGAGGAGGGGACATTATAAAACATGTCTTTATGGACTGGTAGAAGGTATCCTGGGACAGAGACAGAGGGGACATTATAAAACATGTCTTTATGGACTGGTAGAAGGTATCCTGGGACAGAGACAGAGACATTATAAAACATGTCTTTATGGACCGGTAGAAGGTATCCTGGGACAGAGACAGAGACATTATAAAACATGTCTTTATGGACTGGTAGAAGGTATCCTGGGACAGAGACAGAGACATTATAAAACATGTCTTTATGGACTGGTAGAAGGTATCCTGGGACAGAGACATTATAAAACATGTCTTTATGGACAGGTAGAAGGTATCCTGGGACAGAGACAGAGAAGGGGACATTATAAAACATGTCTTTATAGGGTACCTGGGACAGGTTATAAAACATGTCTTTATGGACTGGTAGAAGGTACAGAGACAGAGGAGGGGACATTATAAAACATGTCTTTATGGACAGGTAGAAGGTATCCTGGGACAGAGACAGAGGAGGGGACATTATAAAACACGTCTTTATGGACCGGTAGAAGGTATCCTGGGACAGAGACAGAGGAGGGGACATTATAAAACACGTCTTTATGGACTGGTAGAACGTATCCTGGGACAGAGACAGAGGAGGGGACATTATAAAACATGTCTTTATGGGACTGGTAGAAGGTATCCTGTATCCTGGGACAGAGACAGAGGAGGGGACATTATAAAACATGTCTTTATGGACCGGTAGAAGGTATCCTGGGACAGAGACAGAGGTCTTTATGGACTGGTACATTATAAAACATGTCTTTATGGACTGGTAGAACACAGAGACAGAGGGGACATTATAAAACATGTCTTTATGGACTGGTAGAAGGTATCCTGGGACAGAGACAGAGGAGGGGACATATCCTGGGACAGAGACAGAGGAGGGGACATTATAAAACATGTCTTTATGGACTGGTAGAACCGGTATCCTGGGACAGAGACAGAGGAGGGGACATTATAAAACATGTCTTTATGGACTGGTAGAAGGTATCCTGGGACAGAGACAGAGACATTATAAAACATGTCTTTATGGACTGGTAGAAGGTATCCTGGGACAGAGACAGAGACATTATAAAACATGTCTTTATGGACTGGTAGAAGGTATCCTGGGACAGAGACAGAGACATTATAAAACATGTCTTTATGGACTGGTAGAAGGTATCCTGGGACAGAGACAGAGACATTATAAAACATGTCTTTATGGACTGGTAGAAGGTATCCTGGGACAGAGACAGAGACATTATAAAACATGTCTTTATGGACTGGTAGAAGGTATCCTGGGACAGAGACAGAGAAGGGGACATTATAAAACATGTCTTTATAGACTGGTAGAAGGTATCCTGGGACAGAGACAGAGGAGGGGACATTATAAAACATGTCTTTATGGACTGGTAGAAGGTATCCTGGGACAGAGACAGAGGAGGGGACATTATAAAACATGTCTTTATGGACAGGTAGAAGGTATCCTGGGACAGAGACAGAGGAGGGGACATTATAAAACACGTCTTTATGGACCGGTAGAAGGTATCCTGGGACAGAGACAGAGGAGGGGACATTATAAAACACGTCTTTATGGACTGGTAGAACGTATCCTGGGACAGAGACAGAGGAGGGGACATTATAAAACATGTCTTTATGGACTGGTAGAACGTATCCTGGGACAGAGACAGAGGGGACATTATAAAACATGTCTTTATGGACTGGTAGAAGGTATCCTGGGACAGAGACAGAGACATTATAAAACATGTCTTTATGGACTGGTAGAAGGTATCCTGGGACAGAGACAGAGACATTATAAAACATGTCTTTATGGACCGGTAGAAGGTATCCTGGGACAGAGACAGAGACATTATAAAACATGTCTTTATGGACTGGTAGAAGGTATCCTGGGACAGAGACATTATAAAACATGTCTTTATGGACTGGTAGAAGGTATCCTGGGACAGAGACAGAGACATTATAAAACATGTCTTTATGGACTGGTAGAAGGTATCCTGGGACAGAGACAGAGGAGGGGACATTATAAAACATGTCTTTATGGACTGGTAGAAGGTATCCTGGGACAGAGACAGAGGAGGGGACATTATAAAACATGTCTTTATGGACTGGTAGAAGGTATCCTGGGACAGAGACAGAGGAGGGGACATTATAAAACATGTCTTTATGGACTGGTAGAAGGTATCCTGGGACAGAGACAGAGGAGGGGACATTATAAAACATGTCTTTATGGACTGGTAGAAGGTATCCTGGGACAGAGACAGAGACATTATAAAACATGTCTTTATGGACTGGTAGAAGGTATCCTGGGACAGAGACAGAGACATTATAAAACATGTCTTTATGGACTGGTAGAAGGTATCCTGGGACAGAGACAGAGACATTATAAAACATGTCTTTATGGACTGGTAGAAGGTATCCTGGGACAGAGACAGAGACATTATAAAACATGTCTTTATGGACTGGTAGAAGGTATCCTGGGACAGAGACAGAGACATTATAAAACATGTCTTTATGGACTGGTAGAAGGTATCCTGGGACAGAGACAGAGAAGTCTTTATGGACAGGTAGAAGGTATCCTGGGACAGAGACAGAGAAGGGGACATTATAAAACATGTCTTTATAGACTGGTAGAAGGTATCCTGGGACAGAGACAGAGGAGGGGACATTATAAAACATGTCTTTATGGACTGGTAGAAGGTATCCTGGGACAGAGACAGAGGAGGGGACATTATAAAACATGTCTTTATGGACAGGTAGAAGGTATCCTGGGACAGAGACAGAGGAGGGGACATTATAAAACACGTCTTTATGGACCGGTAGAAGGTATCCTGGGACAGAGACAGAGGAGGGGACATTATAAAACACGTCTTTATGGACTGGTAGAACGTATCCTGGGACAGAGACAGAGGAGGGGACATTATAAAACATGTCTTTATGGACTGGTAGAACGTATCCTGGGACAGAGACAGAGGGGACATTATAAAACATGTCTTTATGGACTGGTAGAAGGTATCCTGGGACAGAGACAGAGACATTATAAAACATGTCTTTATGGACTGGTAGAAGGTATCCTGGGACAGAGACAGAGACATTATAAAACATGTCTTTATGGACCGGTAGAAGGTATCCTGGGACAGAGACAGAGACATTATAAAACATGTCTTTATGGACTGGTAGAAGGTATCCTGGGACAGAGACATTATAAAACATGTCTTTATGGACTGGTAGAAGGTATCCTGGGACAGAGACAGAGACATTATAAAACATGTCTTTATGGACTGGTAGAAGGTATCCTGGAACAGAGACAGAGAAGGGGACATTATAAAACATGTCTTTATGGACTGGTAGAAGGTATCCTGGGACAGAGACAGAGGAGGGGACATTATAAAACATGTCTTTATGGACTGGTAGAAGGTATCCTGGGACAGAGACAGAGACATTATAAAACATGTCTTTATGGACTGGTAGAAGGTATCCTGGGACAGAGACAGAGGAGGGGACATTATAAAACATGTCTTTATGGACCGGTAGAAGGTATCCTGGGACAGAGACAGAGACATTATAAAACACGTCTTTATGGACTGGTAGAAGGTATCCTGGGACAGAGACAGAGGAGGGGACATTATAAAACATGTCTTTATAGACTGGTAGAAGGTATCCTGGGACAGAGACAGAGGAGGGGACATTATAAAACATGTCTTTATGGACTGGTAGAAGGTATCCTGGGACAGAGACAGAGACATTATAAAACATGTCTTTATGGACTGGTAGAAGGTATCCTGGGACAGAGACAGAGACATTATAAAACATGTCTTTATGGACTGGTAGAAGGTATCCTGGGACAGAGACAGAGACATTATAAAACATGTCTTTATGGACTGGTAGAAGGTATCCTGGGACAGAGACATTATAAAACATGTCTTTATGGACAGGTAGAAGGTATCCTGGGACAGAGACAGAGAAGGGGACATTATAAAACATGTCTTTATAGACTGGTAGAAGGTATCCTGGGACAGAGACAGAGGAGGGGACATTATAAAACATGTCTTTATGGACTGGTAGAAGGTATCCTGGGACAGAGACAGAGGAGGGGACATTATAAAACATGTCTTTATGGACAGGTAGAAGGTATCCTGGGACAGAGACAGAGGAGGGGACATTATAAAACACGTCTTTATGGACCGGTAGAAGGTATCCTGGGACAGAGACAGAGGAGGGGACATTATAAAACACGTCTTTATGGACTGGTAGAACGTATCCTGGGACAGAGACAGAGGAGGGGACATTATAAAACATGTCTTTATGGACTGGTAGAACGTATCCTGGGACAGAGACAGAGGGGACATTATAAAACATGTCTTTATGGACTGGTAGAAGGTATCCTGGGACAGAGACAGAGACATTATAAAACATGTCTTTATGGACTGGTAGAAGGTATCCTGGGACAGAGACAGAGACATTATAAAACATGTCTTTATGGACCGGTAGAAGGTATCCTGGGACAGAGACAGAGACATTATAAAACATGTCTTTATGGACTGGTAGAAGGTATCCTGGGACAGAGACATTATAAAACATGTCTTTATGGACTGGTAGAAGGTATCCTGGGACAGAGACAGAGACATTATAAAACATGTCTTTATGGACTGGTAGAAGGTATCCTGGAACAGAGACAGAGAAGGGGACATTATAAAACATGTCTTTATGGACTGGTAGAAGGTATCCTGGGACAGAGACAGAGGAGGGGACATTATAAAACATGTCTTTATGGACTGGTAGAAGGTATCCTGGGACAGAGACAGAGGAGGGGACATTATAAAACATGTCTTTATGGACTGGTAGAAGGTATCCTGGGACAGAGACAGAGACATTATAAAACATGTCTTTATGGACTGGTAGAAGGTATCCTGGGACAGAGACAGAGGAGGGGACATTATAAAACATGTCTTTATGGACCGGTAGAAGGTATCCTGGGACAGAGACAGAGACATTATAAAACACGTCTTTATGGACTGGTAGAAGGTATCCTGGGACAGAGACAGAGAAGGGGACATTATAAAACATGTCTTTATAGACTGGTAGAAGGTATCCTGGGACAGAGACAGAGGGGACATTATAAAACATGTCTTTATGGACTGGTAGAAGGTATCCTGGGACAGAGACAGAGGAGGGGACATTATAAAACATGTCTTTATGGACTGGTAGAAGGTATCCTGGGACAGAGACATAGGAGGGGACATTCAAAAACATGTCTTTATGGACTGGTAGAAGGTATCCTGGGACAGAGACAGAGACATTATAAAACATATCTTTATGGACTGGTAGAAGGTATCCTGGGACAGAGACAGAGGAGGGGACGTTATAAAACATGTCTTTATGGACTGGTAGAAGGTATCCTGGGACAGAGACAGAGAAGGGGACATTATAAAACATGTCTTTATGGGCTGGTAGAAGGTATCCTGGGACAGAGACAGAGGAGGGGACATTATAAAACATGTCTTTATGGACAAGTAGAAGGTATCCTGGGACAGAGACAGAGGAGGGGACATTATAAAACATGTCTTTATGGACCGGTAGAAGGTATCCTGGGACAGAGACAGAGGAGGGGACATTATAAAACATGTCTTTATGGACTGGTAGAACATATCCTGGGACAGAGACAGAGGAGGGGACATTATAAAACATGTCTTTATGGACTGGTAGAACGTATCCTGGGACAGAGACAGAGGGGACATTATAAAACATGTCTTTATGGACTGGTAGAAGGTATCCTGGGACAGAGACAGAGACATTATAAAACATGTCTTTATGGACCGGTAGAAGGTATCCTGGGACAGAGACAGAGACATTATAAAACATGTCTTTATGGACTGGTAGAAGGTATCCTGGGACAGAGACAGAGACATTATAAAACATGTCTTTATGGACTGGTAGAAGGTATCCTGGGACAGAGACAGAGAAGGGGACATTATAAAACATGTCTTTATAGACTGGTAGAAGGTATCCTGGGACAGAGACAGAGGAGGGGACATTATAAAACATGTCTTTATGGACTGGTAGAAGGTATCCTGGGACAGAGACAGAGGAGGGGACATTATAAAACATGTCTTTATGGACAGGTAGAAGGTATCGTGGGACAGAGACAGAGGAGGGGACATTATAAAACACGTCTTTATGGACCGGTAGAAGGTATCCTGGGACAGAGACAGAGGAGGGGACATTATAAAACACGTCTTTATGGACTGGTAGAACGTATCCTGGGACAGAGACAGAGGAGGGGACATTATAAAACATGTCTTTATGGACTGGTAGAACGTATCCTGGGACAGAGACAGAGGGGACATTATAAAACATGTCTTTATGGACTGGTAGAAGGTATCCTGGGACAGAGACAGAGACATTATAAAACATGTCTTTATGGACTGGTAGAAGGTATCCTGGGACAGAGACAGAGACATTATAAAACATGTCTTTATGGACCGGTAGAAGGGATCCTGGGACAGAGACAGAGACATTATAAAACATGTCTTTATGGACTGGTAGAAGGTATCCTGGGACAGAGACATTATAAAACATGTCTTTATGGACTGGTAGAAGGTATCCTGGGACAGAGACAGAGACATTATAAAACATGTCTTTATGGACTGGTAGAAGGTATCCTGGGACAGAGACAGAGAAGGGGACATTATAAAACATGTCTTTATGGACTGGTAGAAGGTATCCTGGGACAGAGACAGAGGAGGGGACATTATAAAACATGTCTTTATGGACTGGTAGAAGGTATCCTGGGACAGAGACAGAGACATTATAAAACATGTCTTTATGGACTGGTAGAAGGTATCCTGGGACAGAGACAGAGGAGGGGACATTATAAAACATGTCTTTATGGACCGGTAGAAGGTATCCTGGGACAGAGACAGAGACATTATAAAACACGTCTTTATGGACTGGTAGAAGGTATCCTGGGACAGAGACAGAGGAGGGGACATTATAAAACATGTCTTTATAGACTGGTAGAAGGTATCCTGGGACAGAGACAGAGGAGGGGACATTATAAAACATGTCTTTATGGACTGGTAGAAGGTATCCTGGGACAGAGACAGAGACATTATAAAACATGTCTTTATGGACTGGTAGAAGGTATCCTGGGACAGAGACAGAGACATTATAAAACATGTCTTTATGGACTGGTAGAAGGTATCCTGGGACAGAGACAGAGACATTATAAAACATGTCTTTATGGACTGGTAGAAGGTATCCTGGGACAGAGACATTATAAAACATGTCTTTATGGACAGGTAGAAGGTATCCTGGGACAGAGACAGAGAAGGGGACATTATAAAACATGTCTTTATAGACTGGTAGAAGGTATCCTGGGACAGAGACAGAGGAGGGGACATTATAAAACATGTCTTTATGGACTGGTAGAAGGTATCCTGGGACAGAGACAGAGGAGGGGACATTATAAAACATGTCTTTATGGACAGGTAGAAGGTATCCTGGGACAGAGACAGAGGAGGGGACATTATAAAACACGTCTTTATGGACCGGTAGAAGGTATCCTGGGACAGAGACAGAGGAGGGGACATTATAAAACACGTCTTTATGGACTGGTAGAACGTATCCTGGGACAGAGACAGAGGAGGGGACATTATAAAACATGTCTTTATGGACTGGTAGAACGTATCCTGGGACAGAGACAGAGGGGACATTATAAAACATGTCTTTATGGACTGGTAGAAGGTATCCTGGGACAGAGACAGAGACATTATAAAACATGTCTTTATGGACTGGTAGAAGGTATCCTGGGACAGAGACAGAGACATTATAAAACATGTCTTTATGGACCGGTAGAAGGTATCCTGGGACAGAGACAGAGACATTATAAAACATGTCTTTATGGACTGGTAGAAGGTATCCTGGGACAGAGACATTATAAAACATGTCTTTATGGACTGGTAGAAGGTATCCTGGGACAGAGACAGAGACATTATAAAACATGTCTTTATGGACTGGTAGAAGGTATCCTGGGACAGAGACAGAGAAGGGGACATTATAAAACATGTCTTTATGGACTGGTAGAAGGTATCCTGGGACAGAGACAGAGGAGGGGACATTATAAAACATGTCTTTATGGACTGGTAGAAGGTATCCTGGGACAGAGACAGAGACATTATAAAACATGTCTTTATGGACTGGTAGAAGGTATCCTGGGACAGAGACAGAGGAGGGGACATTATAAAACATGTCTTTATGGACCGGTAGAAGGTATCCTGGGACAGAGACAGAGACATTATAAAACACGTCTTTATGGACTGGTAGAAGGTATCCTGGGACAGAGACAGAGGAGGGGACATTATAAAACATGTCTTTATAGACTGGTAGAAGGTATCCTGGGACAGAGACAGAGGAGGGGACATTATAAAACATGTCTTTATGGACTGGTAGAAGGTATCCTGGGACAGAGACAGAGACATTATAAAACATGTCTTTATGGACTGGTAGAAGGTATCCTGGGACAGAGACAGAGACATTATAAAACATGTCTTTATGGACTGGTAGAAGGTATCCTGGGACAGAGACAGAGACATTATAAAACATGTCTTTATGGACTGGTAGAAGGTATCCTGGGACAGAGACATTATAAAACATGTCTTTATGGACAGGTAGAAGGTATCCTGGGACAGAGACAGAGAAGGGGACATTATAAAACATGTCTTTATAGACTGGTAGAAGGTATCCTGGGACAGAGACAGAGGAGGGGACATTATAAAACATGTCTTTATGGACTGGTAGAAGGTATCCTGGGACAGAGACAGAGGAGGGGACATTATAAAACATGTCTTTATGGACAGGTAGAAGGTATCCTGGGACAGAGACAGAGGAGGGGACATTATAAAACACGTCTTTATGGACCGGTAGAAGGTATCCTGGGACAGAGACAGAGGAGGGGACATTATAAAACACGTCTTTATGGACTGGTAGAACGTATCCTGGGACAGAGACAGAGGAGGGGACATTATAAAACATGTCTTTATGGACTGGTAGAACGTATCCTGGGACAGAGACAGAGGGGACATTATAAAACATGTCTTTATGGACTGGTAGAAGGTATCCTGGGACAGAGACAGAGACATTATAAAACATGTCTTTATGGACTGGTAGAAGGTATCCTGGGACAGAGACAGAGACATTATAAAACATGTCTTTATGGACCGGTAGAAGGTATCCTGGGACAGAGACAGAGACATTATAAAACATGTCTTTATGGACTGGTAGAAGGTATCCTGGGACAGAGACATTATAAAACATGTCTTTATGGACTGGTAGAAGGTATCCTGGGACAGAGACAGAGACATTATAAAACATGTCTTTATGGACTGGTAGAAGGTATCCTGGGACAGAGACAGAGAAGGGGACATTATAAAACATGTCTTTATGGACTGGTAGAAGGTATCCTGGGACAGAGACAGAGGAGGGGACATTATAAAACATGTCTTTATGGACTGGTAGAAGGTATCCTGGGACAGAGACAGAGGAGGGGACATTATAAAACATGTCTTTATGGACTGGTAGAAGGTATCCTGGGACAGAGACAGAGACATTATAAAACATGTCTTTATGGACTGGTAGAAGGTATCCTGGGACAGAGACAGAGGAGGGGACATTATAAAACATGTCTTTATGGACCGGTAGAAGGTATCCTGGGACAGAGACAGAGACATTATAAAACACGTCTTTATGGACTGGTAGAAGGTATCCTGGGACAGAGACAGAGAAGGGGACATTATAAAACATGTCTTTATAGACTGGTAGAAGGTATCCTGGGACAGAGACAGAGGGGACATTATAAAACATGTCTTTATGGACTGGTAGAAGGTATCCTGGGACAGAGACATAGGAGGGGACATTACAAAACATGTCTTTATGGACTGGTAGAAGGTATCCTGGGACAGAGACAGAGACATTATAAAACATATCTTTATGGACTGGTAGAAGGTATCCTGGGACAGAGACAGAGGAGGGGACGTTATAAAACATGTCTTTATGGACTGGTAGAAGGTATCCTGGGACAGAGACAGAGAAGGGGACATTATAAAACATGTCTTTATGGGCTGGTAGAAGGTATCCTGGGACAGAGACAGAGGAGGGGACATTATAAAACATGTCTTTATGGACAAGTAGAAGGTATCCTGGGACAGAGACAGAGGAGGGGACATTATAAAACATGTCTTTATGGACCGGTAGAAGGTATCCTGGGACAGAGACAGAGGAGGGGACATTATAAAACATGTCTTTATGGACTGGTAGAACATATCCTGGGACAGAGACAGAGGAGGGGACATTATAAAACATGTCTTTATGGACTGGTAGAACGTATCCTGGGACAGAGACAGAGGGGACATTATAAAACATGTCTTTATGGACTGGTAGAAGGTATCCTGGGACAGAGACAGAGACATTATAAAACATGTCTTTATGGACCGGTAGAAGGTATCCTGGGACAGAGACAGAGACATTATAAAACATGTCTTTATGGACTGGTAGAAGGTATCCTGGGACAGAGACAGAGACATTATAAAACATGTCTTTATGGACTGGTAGAAGGTATCCTGGGACAGAGACAGAGAAGGGGACATTATAAAACATGTCTTTATGGACTGGTAGAAGGTATCCTGGGACAGAGACAGAGAAGGGGACATTATAAAACATGTCTTTATAGACTGGTAGAAGGTATCCTGGGACAGAGACAGAGGAGGGGACATTATAAAACATGTCTTTATGGACTGGTAGAAGGTATCCTGGGACAGAGACAGAGGAGGGGACATTATAAAACATGTCTTTATGGACTGGTAGAAGGTATCCTGGGACAGAGACAGAGGAGGGGACATTATAAAACATGTCTTTATGGACTGGTAGAAGGTATCCTGGGACAGAGACAGAGACATTATAAAACATATCTTTATGGACTGGTAGAAGGTATCCTGGGACAGAGACAGAGGAGGGGACATTATAAAACATGTCTTTATGGACTGGTAGAAGGTATCCTGGGACAGAGACAGAGACATTATAAAACATGTCTTTATGGACTGGTAGAAGGTATCCTGGGACAGAGACAGAGAAGGGGACATTATAAAACATGTCTTTATGGACTGGTAGAAGGTATCCTGGGACAGAGACAGAGACATTATAAAACATGTCTTTATGGACTGGTAGAAGGTATCCTGGGACAGAGACAGAGGAGGGGACATTATAAAACATGTCTTTATGGACCGGTAGAAGGTATCCTGGGACAGAGACAGAGGAGGGGACATTATACACAAATACTTCTTAGTTACAAACTTTTGAGTTGAGATTCCTCATTCTGACGTTCTGAAACGGACGTGTGTCACGACACATAACTTCATATTATCCTGCTCTGTGTACTGTGTGTTTAGTTGTTACAGAGGTAGTTCATGACATAACTTCATATTATCCTGCTCTGTGTACTGTGTGTTTAGTTGTGTTACAGAGGTAGTTCATGACATAACTTCATATTATCCTGCTCTGTGTACTGTGTGTTTAGTTGTTACAGTGTTAGTTCATGACATAACTTCATATTATCCTGCTCTGTGTACTGTGTGTTTAGTTGTGTTACAGAGGTAGTTCATGACATAACTTCATATTATCCTGCTCTGTGTACTGTGTGTTTAGTTGTGTTAAAGAGATAGTTCAGTGAACTGGTGTGATGAACAAGCCTGACCCCTCTGTTAGGAGGGACTAACTACACACACACCTTCTTCATGAGCAGGAAGATGTGTGTCTGGGCAGCGTCCAGCACGTAGCGGTGAGGAACAACCAGACCCTTCACTGTCAGCCCCATGGTACGACCATCGATGTTGATCCATCGAGGAGCTCCAGGCTTCAGAAAGGTGCTACGCACACACACACACACACACACAGAGATACACACACACACACGCAGAGGTTAAAAACCAAGAAGCAACTCTTTCTGTCTCACACACAGAGGTTAAGGTTCTCTCTGTCTCACACACAGAGGTTAAGGTTCTCTCTGTCTCACACATTCTCCAGTGTAACTCACTTGAAGATGAACTGGGATTTCTCTGGTATGGCAGACGCTGCTCCCCACCTCATCTCCTCAGCTGCCTCGTAGAACGCCATGTTCTCCGCTGCGCACACACACACACACACACACACACACACACACACACACACACACACACACACACATAGATACACACACACACACACACACGCGCGCGCACACACACATACAGACACACGCACACACACACATACAGACACACACACACACACATACAGAGACACACACACACACGCACACACACTGCTAGGTTAGCTGAGCTGCATACCACAGCATGCATGGTAAACCGTAGGGTACATCCTAAATGACATGGCTCCCTATTCCCTAGTGCACTACATAGGGTGCATCCTAAATGACATGGCTCCCTATTCCCTAGTGCACTACATAGGGTTCCATTTGGGATGAACGTTTCCTCCCTTGCGTCCTCTGTTGGAGGAACTATTAATGCTTTGAGGAGGCAAGGAAAGAGGACACAAGGAATCGAGGAAAAACGAATTGAGGAAACGATGTGTTTTAAAAAAATTTTATTGAACCTTTATTTAACAAGGCAAGCCAGTTAAGAACACATTCTTATTTACAATGACGGCCTAACCCTACCCCGGCCAAACCCTACCCCGGCCAAACCCTACCCCGGCCAAACCCTAACCCGGACGACGCTGGGTCAATTGTGCGCCGCCCGATTCCCGATCAAGGTCGGTTGTGAAACAGCCCAGGATCGAACCAGGGTCTGTAGCGCCGCCTTTAGCACTGAGATACAGTGCCTTAGACCGCTCTGCCACTCGGGAGCGATTTGACCTCTGACCTCATTAGGGCTTGTGTAAGGAAAAAGTATGTGTGTGTACTGACCACTGTGCTCCTTCTTGAGGAAGAGCTTGAAGTCGACTCTGCCTCGTGGGTCACTGATCAGCTCCCAGAAGCTCAAGACCCAACGCTCCACACTCAACTTAGTGGGGATGTCCACACTGATGAAGAGAGAGAGAGGGGGAGAGAGAGAGAGAGGGGGGGAGGAGAGAGAGATGGGGAGGAGAGAGAGAGAGATGGGGAGGAGAGAGAGAGAGATGGGGGAGAGAGAGAGAGAGATGGGGGAGAGAGAGAGAGAGATGGGGGAGAGAGAGAGAGAGAGATGAGAGAGAGAGATGGGGAAGAGAGAGAGAGAGAGAGAGATGGGGAAGAGAGAGAGAGAGAGATGGGGAAGAGAGAGAGAGAGAGATGGGGAAGAGAGAGAGATGGGGAAGAGAGAGAGATGGGGAAGAGAGAGAGAGAGATGGGGAAGAGAGAGAGAGAGATGGGGAGGAGAGAGAGAGATGGGGAAGGGAGAGAGAGAGATGGGGAAGGGAGAGAGAGAGATGGGGAGGAGAGAGAGAGATGGGGAAGGGAGAGAGAGAGATGGGGAGGAGAGAGAGAGATGGGGAAGGGAGAGAGAGAGATGGGGAGGAGAGAGAGAGAGATGGGGAAGCGAGAGAGATGGGGAAGAGAGAGAGATGGGGAAGAGAGAGAGAGATGGGGAAGAGAGAGAGAGATGGGGAAGAGAGAGAGAGATGGGGAGGAGAGAGAGAGATGGGGAAGGGAGAGAGAGAGATGGGGAAGAGAGAGAGAGAGATGGGGAAGAGAGAGAGAGAGAGATGGGGGAGAGAGAAAGATGGGGAAGAGAGAGAGAGAGAGAGAGAGATGGGGAAGAGAGAGAGAGATGGGGAAGAGAGAGAGAGATGTGGAAGAGAGAGAGAGAGAGAGATGGGGAAGATAGAGAGAGAGATGGGGAAGAGAGAGAGAGATGGGGAAGAGAGAGAGAGATGGGGAAGAGAGAGAGAGATTCTAATGAAATCATCATGATCTTCAATCAAGACTTTGAACAGTAGAATCATGTGTATTTCTACTGGGCCAGAGCAAAACTATGCACCTGTGTTCAGTTGCCAGAAATTACCTTCTTGAGTTGAGTTGCCAGAACTCATCACTGTCCGTTATCCAAGGGTTGCTGGGGACAGGGGTTGTCAGGAACGGGTCGTGATTGTGGTGGGTTGTCACGAACTTGACAAAGCTGAGGAGGACAGAGGGGACATAAACGCTGTGAATCTCTATCATACGTTGTCGTCCCAAAAATAATCATATATACAATAAAATAACTTCTCTCGTTATACTGTAACGTTGGGGTTTATTTTATTTTGGACGGGTCTTACATTTCTGAACACAATATTAATGTTGCTGGTCTCAGTCAGTCAATCAGTCAGTCAGTCAATCAATTCATCAAATGACCACACACAAACACAACCTATCAATCAATCAATTAATGTGTGAAGTGTATTGAGAAGGACTTACGCTGTGAGGGACACAGACGATTTGACAGCTGACCTCATTAGGGCTTGTGTAAGGAAAATGTTCTGGGGAGCAGGAGAGAGGAGAGGAGAGAGGGAGATAAGGAGGAGGAGGAGAGGATAGAGGGAGATAAATAAGGAGGAGAGGGGGATAAATAAGGAGGAGGAGAGAGGAGAGGAGAGAGGGGGATAAATAAGGAGGAGGAGAGAGGAGAGGAGAGAGGGGGATAAATAAGGAGGAGAGGAGAGGATAGAGGGAGATAAATAAGGAGGAGGAGAGGATAGAGGGAGATAAATAAGGAGGAGGAGAGGAGATGATAGAGGGGGATAAATAAGGAGGAAGAGGAGAGAGGAGGATAGAGGGGGATAAATAAGGAGGAGGAGATGATAGAGGGGGATAAATAAGGAGGAGGAGAGGATAGAGGGGGATAAATAAGGAGGAGGAGAGGATAGAGGGGGATAAATAAGGAGGAGGAGAGGATATAGGGGGATAAATAAGGAGGAGGAGAGGAGAGGATAGAGGGAGATAAGGAGGAGGAGAGGATAGAGGGAGATAAATAAGGAGGAGGAGAGGAGATGATAGAGGGGGATAAATAAGGAGGAAGAGGAGAGAGGAGGATAGAGGGGGATAAATAAGGAGGAGGAGAGGATAGAGGGGGATAAATAAGGAGGAGGAGAGGATAGAGGGGGATAAATAAGGAGGAGGAGAGGATATAGGGGGATAAATAAGGAGGAGGAGAGGAGAGGATAGAGGGGGATAAATAAGGAGGAGAGCATAGAGGGGGATAAATAAGGAGGAGGAGAGAGGAGAGGATAGAGGGGGATAAATAAGGAGGAGAGGAGAGGAGAGGATAGAGGGGGATAAATAAGGAGGAGGAGAGAGGAGAGGATAGAGGGGGATAAAGGAGAGGAGGAGAGGAGAGGAGAGGATAGAGGGGGATAAATAAGGAGGAGGAGAGAGGAGAGGATAGAGGGGGATAAATAAGGAGGAGAGGAGAGGATAGAGGGGGATAAATAAGGAGGAGGAGAGAGGAGAGGATAGAGGGGGATAAATAAGGAGGAGAGGAGAGGATAGAGGGGGATAAATAAGGAGGAAGAGAGAGGAGAGGATAGAGGGGGATAAATAAGGAGGAGAGGAGAGGATAGAGGGGGATAAATAAGGAGGAGAGGAGAGGATAGAGGGGGATAAATAAGGAGGAGGAGAGAAGAGAGGATAGAGGGGGATAAATAAGGAGGAGGAGAGAGGATAGAGGGGGATAAATAAGGAGGAGGATAGAGGGGGATAAATAAGGAGGAGAGGAGGAAATAAGGAGGAGGAGAGAGAATAGAGGAAATGAGGATGAGGAGGAGGAGGAGAGAGACGAGAAGAAGGAAAGAGGAGAGAAGAGAGGAAGGGGAGAGAAGGAAGGATAGGAAGGCGAGGAGAGGAAGGGGAGAAGAGAGGAGAGGAAGGGGAGAAGAGAGGAGAGGAAGGGGAGAAGAGAGGAGAGGAAGGGGAGAGGAGAGAGGAGAGGAAGAGGAGAGGAGAGGAAGGGGAGAGGAGGAAGGATAGGAAGGGGAGAAGAGAGGAGAGGAAGGGGAGAAGAGAGGAGAGGAAGAGGAGAAGAAAGGAGAGGAAGAGGAGATACATGATATGTCTGTAATTTCTGTACTTAATCTATTTTCTACACCAACACATAAACTTGAGTGCATTGGGTTATTCAGGTATTCCAGTGCAGAAGTATGTCTGATGTCTTACGGTTCTCCTGACCACGTCGAAGGTCAACACCTGAAAACCCACGAGAGAAGAACAGCTTGTTATTACAGGCAGAGCTCTTCTGTTCCACTGCTATCTAAAGTCACAACTAACGCACTCTCACACACACAATCCCCCTCGAAAGCAGGCTACAGCACAGTCACAGGCTACAGCACAGTCGCAGGCTACACCACAGTCACAGGCTACAGCACAGTCACAGGCTACAGCACAGTCACAGGCTACACCACAGTCACAGGCTATACCACAGTCACAGGCTACACCACAGTCACAGGCTACATACACCACAGTCACAGACTACACCACAGTCACAGACTACACCACAGTCACAGGCTACACCACAGTCACAGGCTATACCACAGTCACAGGCTACACCACAGTCACAGGCTACATACACCACAGTCACAGGCTACAGCATAGTCACAGACTACACCACAGTCACAGGCTACACCACAGTCACAGGCTACACCACAGTCACAGACTACACCACAGTCACAGACTACACCACAGTCACAGGCTACACCAGTTACAGGCTACACCACAGTCACACTACACCACAGTCACAGGCTACACCACAGTCACAGGCTACACCACAGTCACAGGCTACACCACAGTCACAGACTACACCACAGTCACAGGCTACACAACAGTCACAGGCTACACCACAGTCACACTACACCACAGTCACACTACACCACAGTCACACTACACCACAGTCACAGGCTACACCACAGTCACAGACTACACCACAGTCACAGGCTACACCACAGTCACAGGCTACACCACAGTCACAGGCTACACCAGTCACAGGCTACACCACAGTCACACTACACCACAGTCACACTACACCACAGTCACAGGCTACACCACAGTCATAGACTACACCACAGTCACAGGCTACACCACAGTCACAGGCTACACCACAGTCACAGGCTACATACACCACAGTCACAGACTACACCACAGTCACAGACTACACCACAGTCACAGGCTACACCACAGTCACAGGCTATACCACAGTCACAGGCTACACCACAGTCACAGGCTACATACACCACAGTCACAGGCTACAGCATAATCACAGACTACACCACAGTCACAGGCTACACCACAGTCACAGGCTACACCACAGTCACAGACTACACCACAGTCACAGACTACACCACAGTCACAGGCTACACCAGTTACAGGCTACACCACAGTCACACTACACCACAGTCACAGGCTACACCACAGTCACAGGCTACACCACAGTCACAGGCTACACCACAGTCACAGACTACACCACAGTCACAGGCTACACAACAGTCACAGGCTACACCACAGTCACACTACACCACAGTCACACTACACCACAGTCACACTACACCACAGTCACAGGCTACACCACAGTCACAGACTACACCACAGTCACAGGCTACACCACAGTCACAGGCTACACCACAGTCACAGGCTACACCAGTCACAGGCTACACCACAGTCACACTACACCACAGTCACACTACACCACAGTCACAGGCTACACCACAGTCATAGACTACACCACAGTCACAGGCTACACCACAGTCACACTACACCACAGTCACAGGCTACACCACAAGAAGATAAATCTGCATGGTAAGGCAGAAAGAGTGTGTGTGTGTGTGTGTGTGTGTGTGTGTGTGTGTGTGTGTGTGTGTGTGTGTGTGTGTGTGTGTGTGTGTGTGTGTGTGTGTGTGTGTGTGTGTGTGTAAACAATCCTCTCGACAACAGGTGAAGGATGTGATGGAATAGAATCTGAAGGAAGAGACGACAGAACAAACTGTCAAATGAAGAGCAGAGAAAGACAGAGAAAATACAAACCCCTCCAACCCAAAAAGGCCTGTGCTGTTGAAATCTTTGACTATGTACAGACACAGGGAGCACAGCCCTGCTATTGAGAAAGGCCGCCGTAGGCAGACATGGCTCTCAAGAGAAGACAGGCTATGTGCTCACTGCCCACAAAATGAGGTGGAAACTGAGCTGCACT